>NC_059199.1:57551652-57851652 GCF_020615455.1 Coregonus clupeaformis | reverse complement strand
ACAGCACTTACGTAGATTATACTTTCTTAACACTTTAAATACCAAGTTTACCAAATTGGATTTGGCCAATGTCTGCTGTATTTTCCTATAAATAGGAAACTAGTCCATGTGATAGACACATTTATTAATAAACCCCATTGTCTCGTGTTCAACATCATTCTCTCAAACCAGCACTCAGTAGAACCCCTTATACACGGTGACTTGTTTTCCAGTACAGGAGGGAATGTGTTGTTTTTAGGAGCTCTGTTAGGTACAGAGGGAGGGGGTTTGGCCTCTACCCGCTTCCTCCCCTTCCACACAGAACGTAATAAAGGAACAGAGGGAGGGAGGGAGGGAGAAAGATGGATGGAAAGGGGGATTTGGCCCACAGAGCAGAAGGTGAGACTGGCTGTGCGAATCCACCAGACGCACAGGAAATGGAGCCTGACAGCGAAAGGAAGTGAGGTAGCTGTGGAGAAACTCAATAAACAGGAACAGAGAACAGTGTATCAAGTGTAGGATTGGGACCAGGCTGATGTTTACAGAGTTTCAAGTACGAAAAGTGACAGAGAATCGCTGTTTGTTAGGGAAATCAGGCTCTAGGAAAAACAAGTCCAAAGTTTGATTAATTCAGTCTTTAAAATAAGTGTTTTGAATCTAGAGAGAATTTACTGATGGTGTCAGTTTCTTTACTTTGCATGCATCAATATTTGTTTTCAAACCCTTGATTAGAAAAATATGGAATACTGTTCTTGGTTGTATACAGAGTAGATGGTTAATTTTTCAATGACCATATGTGGTATTATATCACAAACACACATTTGCAATCACACACACTTCTATTTGATAAACGTCTGTGCATGAGTCAAACGAATGTACGTACATTTTGGATCTAAATCACTTCTATGCTCGCTTCGAGGCAAGCAACACTGAAGCATGCATGAGAGCATCAGCTGTTCCGGACGATTGTGTGATCACGCTCTCCGTAGCCGATGTGAGTAAGACCTTTAAACAGGTCAACATTCAGACAGACATTCAGACAGATTACCAGGATGTGTACTCCGAGCATGCGCTGACCAACTGGCAAGTGTCTTCACTGACATTTTCAACCTGTTCCTGACTGAGTCTGTAATACCAACATGTTTCAAGCAGACCACCATTGTCCCTGTGCCCAAGAACACTAAGGTAACCTGCCTAAATGACTACAGACCAGTAGCACTCACGTCTATAGCCATGAAGCACTTTGAACGGCTGGTCATGGCTCACATCAACACCATTATCCCAGAAACCCTAGACCCACTCCAATTTGCATCCACAGATGATGCAATCTCTATTGCACTCCACACTGCCCTTTCCCACCTGGACAAAAGGAATACCTACATGAGAATGCTATTCATTGACTACAGCTCAGCGTTCAACACCATTGTGCCCTCAAAGCTCATCACTAAGCTAAGGACCCTGGGACTAAACACCTCCCTCTGCAACTGGATTCTGGACATCCTGATGGGTCGCCCCCAGGTGGTAAGGGTAGGTAACAACACATCTGCCACGCTGATCCTCAACACCGGTGCCCCTCAGGGGTGCGTGCTCAGTCCCCTCCTGTACTCCCTGTTCACCCATGACTGCATGGCCAGGCACGACTCCAACACCATCATTATGTTTGCCGACGACACAACAGTGGTAGGCCTGATCACTGACAATGATGAGACAGCCTATAGGGAGGAGGTCAGAGACCTGGCTGTGTGGTGCCAGGATAACAACCTCTCCCTCAACGTGATCAAAACAAAGGAGATGATTGTGGACTACAGGAAAAGAAGGACTGAGCACGCCCCCATTCTCATTGACGGGGCTGTAGTGGAGCAGGTTGAGAGCTTCAAGTTCCTTGGTGTCCACATTACCAACAAACTATCATGGTCCAAACACATCAAGACAGTTGTGAAGAGGGCACGACAAAGCCTATTCCCCCTCAGGAGACTGAAAAGATTTGGCATGGGTCCTCAGATCCTCAAAAGGTTCTACAGCTGCACCATCGAGAGCATCCTGACTGGTTGCATCACTGCCTGGTATGGCAACTGCTCGGCCGCCGACCACAAGGCACTACAGAGGGTAGTGCGTACGGCCCAGTACATCACTGGGGCCAAGCTTCCTGCCATCCAGGACCTCTATACCAGGCGGTGTCAGAGGAAGGCCCTAAAAATTGTCAAAGACTCCAGCCACCCTAGTCATAGACTGTTCTCTCTGCTACCGCATGGCAAGCGGTACCGGAGTGCCAAGTCTAGGTCCAAAAGGCTTCTTAACAGCTTCTACCCCCAAGCCATAAGACTCCTGAACAGCTAAGCATGGCTACCCGGACTATTTGCATTGTCTCCCCCCCACCCCCTCTTTTACGCTGCTGTTACTCTCTGTTTATTATCTATGCATAGTCACTTTAACTATACCTACATGCTGCTTTTATTTTTACTTATCTATTGTTTACTTAACACTTATTTTTCTTAAAACTGCATTGTTGGTTAAGGGCTTGTAAGTAAGCATTTCACTGTAAGGTCTACACCGGTTGTATTCGGCACATGTGACAAATAAAATTTGATTTGATTTGAGTAAGTGCCGCAGTGGCTCAGTAGTCTGATGACTACCATCAGTCATTGTGTCTGCAGGTTGTGTAAGATTCATTACAGAAGTCATTATTTGGAGGCCCGATATAAACAGCCCATGTTATATAATAACCAACAGCCCCAACTTCTCATGCTAAAAAGCATTGAAAAGGCACTGTTATCTTGTTCCAGGCCGGTCCTATCTGCCGGTGGCCCTTAGTGTAATCAAGAAGCACAATGGGCCATAGATTTCCTTCATTCAGGCGAAGGGCTTTCGCTGGGCTCTGCCAAGGACAGGCCCCGAGTGTGTGTGTGTGTGTACAGTGGTGTGCATGCAGCCAAGGCCTGAGACTGTTGGCTATGCCCAATGTTTTATATAGGAACAGAGTCCATTGTGAAAGAAGGAATGTTGAAGGTTTAATATCCTCTAAAAACACCTTGAAGAGTGACGGGCGAGAGAAGCTGAAAACCTCATGGTGAGGACAGGAGAAATCACTGGGCAAAACAAAAAACACTATTGTAGGGTAGATATCATTTACAATTGCTTGGGTGCAAAAGAGATTCCAATATATTGGGCCCATAGTAAAGGGGTAATGCTTAGCAAAGGAACACAGTGACGTGTATGTGATCTACTTTTTACATTTAGTCTCAGATGGTTCAGTTGGAAGTTTAGAATGCTCTCAACCTTCAAAAACCTTTAACGATAATTTCTAAATCTATTTTGTCTGTCTTTATTGGACAAACTGGTGTCACACCCTGGCTCTGGGACTCTATATGTTGAACCAGGGTGTGTTCATTCTATGTGGTTTATTTCTATGTTGGGGGTTCTGGTTTGTTGTTTTCTATGTTTGCCTGAGTGACTCCCAATCAGAGGCAACGAGTGTCAGCTGTTGGCTGGTTGTCTCTGATTGGGAGCCATATTTAACTGTCTGTTTTTCACTTTGTGTTTGTGGGTTTTTGTTCCGTGTTCGGTCATTGTCACCGTGGACGTTACGAGTCGTTTGTTGTTTTGGTCGTGCTTTAATTTAATAAAGTAAACATGTTCATTCATCACGCTGCGCATTGGTCTCTCCCTGACGATCATGACAGAAAACCCCACATAACTGGACCAAGCAGCGTGTCCAGGAGCCATCGCCAGGGGAATCGCTTGCAGATCTCCGTGGCAACCTCGACTGGGTCCAGCCTTGTAAAGAGCAGAGCAGAGTGGATGGACTTGGGAACAGTGGAGGAAGAGTCTCGACTGGGTCAAGCCTAATGAAGAGCAGAATGGCTGGAATTGGGGGCAGAAGAGCGAGAGTTGGGCGAGAACGATAGAGGCCTGGCCCACGGGGAGGAGAGACCCCCAGAAAAATTTTAGGGGGGGGGCTCACGACGTCGGGGCAGCAGGAGGCCGCGATAGAGCGGTCCAGCGGGTTGACAGAGGAGGCCGCCAGGTTACGGGGGCCACTGGTCGAAGAGGGGATGGAAGGTGGAGAGGCACGGCGAGAGGTACTGGGGTGTGTTACCAGTCCGGTCCGGCCCGTTCCAGATCCCGGTGTAGGGCCAGTGGTGTGTGTCCCCAGTACGGTCCGGTCTGTTCCTGCTCCCCGCACCAAGTCAGTGGTGCGCTTCGTCAGCCCGGCTCGGCCCGTTCCTGCTCCCCGCACCAAGTCAGTGGTGCGCTTCGTCAGCCCGGCTCGGCCCGTTCCTGCTCCCCGCACCAAGTCAGTGGTGCGCTTCGTCAGCCCAGTCCGGCCTGTCCCTGCTCCACGCACCAGGCCTATGGTGTGCGTCGTCAGCTTGGTAAGGCCCGTTCCTCCTCCACGCACCAAGCCAGTGGTGTGCTTCGTCAGTCCGGTGAGGCCCGTTCCGGCTCCACGCACCAAGCCAGGGGTGCGCATCGTCAGCCCGGTCCGGCCCGTCGCTGCTCCACGCACCAAGCCAGGGGTGCGCATCGTCAGCCCGGTCCGGCCCGTTGCTGCTCCACGCACCAAGCCAGGGGTGCGAGTCATCAGTCCGGTGAGGCCCGTTCCGGCTCCACGCACCAAGCCAGGGGTGCGTATCGTCAGCCCGGTCCGGCCCGTTGCTGCTCCACGCACCAAGCCAGGGGTGCGCATCAACAGCCAGGTCCTGTCCTTTCCTGCCTCACGCACCAAGCCTGGGGTGCGCGTCGTCAGTCCGGCACAACCCGTGCCTGGGTCATCGGTGCCAAATCAGGTACCGCTTTATTGCTCCCCAACGGAGCTGAAGCTAGCCGCTCCTGCTACGTCCAGGTCAGCTCCAGCCAGCGGGGCCAGACCGGACCAGGGGCGCTATGGGGGGTTTATTGGAGGGTGGTGGGCAAGCCCGGAGCCAGAACCGCCGCCGAGGAGGAGTGCCCACCCAGCCCTCCCCTATTTTTTTCTGGTTGAGGCGCGGTCGCTGTCCGCGCCTTTAGGGGGGGGTACTGTCACACCCTGGCTCTGGGACTCTATATGTTGAGCCAGGGTGTGTTCATTTTATGTGGTTTATTTCTATGTTGGGGGTTCTGGTTTGTTGTTTTCTATGTTTGCCTGAGTGACTCCCAATCAGAGGCAACGAGTGTCAGCTGTTGGCTGGTTGTCTCTGATTGGGAGCCATATTTAACTGTCTGTTTTTCACTTTGTGTTTGTGGGTTTTTGTTCCGTGTTCGGTCATTGTCACCGTGGACATTACGAGTCGTTTGTTGTTTTGGTCGTGCTTTAATTTAATAAAGTAAACATGTTCATTCATCACGCTGCGCATTGGTCTCTCCCTGACGATCGTGACAACTGGAAATAGTAAGTGATTATTTTTGGTTCCCAAACAAATTTACTTCCAAGTGAAATATATTTATAGTCTGTTGAGATAAATTACAAATAGCTAACTACGGCCAGCCAGTAGTTTGTTTACGCAGTCATCTTTGCCGTGTCAAGTTTACACTAGTAAAGACAATAGCTTGAGACTTTTCCCACATGTTGATTACACCAAACTGCTACACCTCCCACATCTTCAGTTTTTCCATGGGCACTTTCCCCCCTCCCAAGTGAAGTAGGTAATGAATGTGTTATCCTGGGCTCTGCCCCATGGTTAGACTCTGGGCTGCTCACAGACTAAAAGCATTATTATAGGTTGTTGAGATTACTGTGGTCTCAGACAGCTGCTTGTAATAAAACACAAGATGTTGGAGAATGAGATGTGTGGAGGCTGGATGAAGCCTTTCATAATAGTAAAAGTCTCTTCCTGCAACTTTGCACAGAGATTTGCTTTGGCTGTTGGAAACAGGGGAACTTAAATTTGAGTCTAGTTCCTCACAGCAAACGTAACAGAGGTTGATATCAACAGTGATTTCTTTAGAGATTTTTGCTGTCAATCTGGGTCTGAAGACTAACTCACACTTAAAATGTTTGATTTCCCTAAACTCAGAAAGTATTGTCTACAGTTATCACTAAACTGTTCAACTGGGTATAATTTGTCTGTGCAGGATTCCTTAAGTGAAACAAAATTACTTTTTCATATGCACTTGAGTATCAACCTCTGGAGGACATGCCCCTTCAAAGTAAATGACTCTTTCAAGTAAACAAAACACCAGAAACACATAGGGATACATAAAATATCGACTGTATTTTCAGGAGGGAAAAAGCCCAGAAGCAGAGAAAACACTCTAACAGGTTTGCATAACACTTACTCTACTATCACACATCTGTACACCAACATCCTCATAGGAGGACTGTGTAACAAATGACCAATTAAAACGGAGCAAAGCGGGAGACCCAGGAAAACACTGCAACATTAGCAGAGAGACTAAAAAGAAAAGTGTGTACATTGCATCCTGGAATCTCTTTAGTCCGAGATTAGAACTATTCTTAAGCATATGAAACAAAACTTAAAAGAACTTAAAAATCCAGCTCCAATGCTTACAAAAATATGAGGGTAGCCGTAAAACATTAAAAACAAATAATTAAAATAATTTCTATGCAAACTCACTCATACTGCAAGCGTTTGTCTGAACTGTAGCAGGCTAGCATCTAAATAGAATATTGAAGCCAATGGCAACAGTGGGTCCATTTAGCGGTCATGAGGCAAGATAACTTGTGATATGATAAATAGAAAAATAACAGAAAACAAAACCAGCCATCACTTTCTCTCTGCAGTATTATAGGCTCTGCCATTTCCTCTAACCTGAATTGTAGATTGTCATTGAAACAGAAAGCCCATAAAGGTCACCTTTCAGAATAGCTAAAAAGCTAATGAGCATGTCTCAGCTTAGAACGACAGGGGCCAATTCTAAGACTAACACTGTGCAACAGGAGACCCAAAGCCAAGTTGCCATGGTTTATGATCAATTTGAGGTGTTAGTGACATAACCCTGATGAACTGACAGTCCAACTGGATGATCGTTTTTAGATAAAGCCAATTAGATTAGTTACTGCATCTTACATTCAGCTTGCAAATGCTTAGAAGTGGATTTCTCAACAAGATTACTACCCCCCCCCAAAGAAAAAGTCTAACTTGGGATGGGTCAATTCTAAAAGCATTCAGTGTGGAATTGTGCACACCATACACACTTTTTTTCAACCCCAAGAGCGCGAGTCTATGGGACACTACAGAAGGTAATGAAAAACATAAATATATGTTTTATTTTCACATACCGGATAGGTGCAGTGAAATATGTTGTTTTACAGGGTCAACCATAGTAGTACAGCATCCCTGGAGCAAATTCGGGTTAAGTGCATTGCTCAAGGGCACATAGATTTTTCACCTTGTCGGCTCGGGTATTCAAACCAGCGACCTTTCGGTTAGTGCCACAACGCTCTAACTGCTAGGTCACCTGCCAGTGCTATCCAGTGTTCAGATTTGCTGGTGTTAAAGCATGCATGGTAAAAAAGCACCTAATATATAAAGGCATAACTTTGGCAATAATACTTAAGGTAGAAGTATATACACGAGAGGGTGTCTATGAGAAACTTGGCGTGTTTGTAAGAAAGACAGTGACTAATGGTGGAATGTGTGAGAAGATGTCTAAGAACCATCCATGTGAAACATGCAAAGTGCCAAAACATTAGCAAAGTAGGCCTACAAGTGACCACTCCCACCCCTGTATGTGTACAGTGCTGCTATAATTGGATCTCAAACTACTCCAGACAAGTAGCGGGTGGAGCCAAGGGTGATGCCACATCCTGCTTGTTAAGTGATCAACTTCGCTTCCAAAACCAAAAATAACAATTTGGCCACTGCACTTTAGCAATACATACAGTGGGGGAAAAAAGTATTTAGTCAGCCACCAATTGTGCAAGTTCTCCCACTTAAAAAGATGAGAGAGGCCTGTAATTTTCATCATAGGTACAAGTCAACTATGACAGACAAAATGAGGAAGAAAAATCCAGAAAATCACATTGTAGGATTTTTAATGAATTTATTTGCAAATTATGGTGGAAAATAAGTATTTGGTCAATAACAAAAGTTTCTCAATACTTTGTTATATACCCTTTGTTGGCAATGACACAGGTCAAACGTTTTCTGTAAGTCTTCACAAGGTTTTCACACACTGTTGCTGGTATTTTGGCCCATTCCTCCATGCAGATCTCCTCTAGAGCAGTGATGTTTTGGGGCTGTCGCTGGGCAACACGGACTTTCAACTCCCTCCAAAGATTTTCTATGGGGTTGAGATCTGGAGACTGGCTAGGCCACTCCAGGACCTTGAAATGCTTCTTACGAAGCCACTCCTTCGTTGCCCGGGCGGTGTGTTTGGCATCATTGTCATGCTGAAAGACCCAGCCACGTTTCATCTTCAATGCCCTTGCTGATGGAAGGAGGTTTTCACTAAAAATCTCACGATACATGGCCCCATTCATTCTTTCCTTTACACGGATCAGTCGTCCTGGTCCCTTTGCAGAAAAAACAGCCCCAAAGCATGATGTTTCCACCCCCATGCTTCACAGTAGGTATGGTGTTCTTTGGATGCAACTCAGCATTCTTTGTCCTCCAAACACGACGAGTTGAGTTTTTACCAAAAAGTTATATTTTGGTTTTATCTGACCATATGACATTCTCCCAATCCTCTTCTGGATCATCCAAATGCACTCTAGCAAACTTCAGACGGGCCTGGACATGTACTGGCTTAAGCAGGGGGACACGTCTGGCACTGCAGGATTTGAGTCCCTGGCGGCATGTCTGTTACTGATGGTAGGCTTTGTTACTTTGGTCCCAGCTCTCTGCAGGTCATTCACTAGGTCCCCCCCATGTGGTTCTAGGATTTTTGCTCACCGTTCTTGTGATCATTTTGACCCCACGGGGTGAGATCTTGCGTGGAGCCCCAGATCGAGGGAGATTATCAGTGGTCTTGTATGTCTTCCATTTCCTAATAATTGCACCCACAGTTGATTTCTTCAAACCAAGCTGCTTACCTATTGCAGATTCAGTCTTCCCAGCCTGGTGCAGGTCTACAATTTTGTTTCTGGTGTCCTTTGACAGCTCTTTGGTCTTGGCCATAGTGGAGTTTGGAGTGTGACTGTTTGAGGTTGTGGACAGGTGTCTTTTATACTGATAACAAGTTCAAACAGATGCCATTAATACAGGTAACGAGTGGAGGACAGAGGAGCCTCTTAAAGAAGAAGTTACAGGTCTGTGAGAGCCAGAAATCTTGCTTGTTTGTAGGTGAACAAATACTTATTTTCCACCATAATTTGCAAATAAATTCATTAAAAATCCTACAATGTGATTTTCTGGGAAAAAAATTCTCAATTTGTCTGTCATAGTTGACGTGTACCTATGATGAAAATTACAGGCCTCTCATCTTTTTAAGTGGGAGAACTTGCACAATTTGTGGCTGACTAAATACTTTTTTTCCCCCACTGTATGAAACTATAGGAAACAGATGGGCTCAATTTCCATCATTCACTACTTATAAGGCATTATAATCGTTACAGGCACAACACTTAAAAGGGCACAAGCGCACACCACTTTGAGTCAAGAATAAAGAACACCTGTTTGTTTGTGTTAGTGCAAGAGCAGTATCACACTTGTGAGATGGTCTTGTTAGAGAAATGTCTTGTCAGAGAAATATGAAATGTTCGGACAATCCCTTGCTTGAAACTGAGACAAATGGGAAAATCCGTATCCGCCAGTAGCCGGATACCTCCTATGTTTTATCAAAGCAAACTAAAAGCCCACAAACAATCTCGTCCAGTCCCCAGTACTGAGTGAGAATCCAGGGTACTTTCCCTCTTCAAGGCAGGAGTCATGTTCCATTTGAAACTGGTGATGGGGCTAAAAGGGATTCTGGGAAATGAAGTCATCTTTTTGGATCTTTCTTTTTTATTCTGCCATTTGCGGTGGTCATTGTGGGCCTAAGTGCAATATGCTGAGTTGGTCCATGCAGGTTGGCTTGAGGCTGGGTCCGAGGAAGGGGAAATGAGGAGCTCACATCGAGTCTCTGGATTGGTCCATATGTCTGAAACCGCAAGAAAACCTAATGTCATTGGAGAGCAGCAATTTCTGAATAAAAAGTCAAACCTTGTTGAATAATATCATCAGATACAAACAAAAAAAATCTTAAAGAGTATGTAGTTAACTGTTTAAAAAAAGTTTTCCTAGAACTTAGGTTGAGTTCATTGTCAACTTTTGGGGAAGTACAAAAGATAGGGAGAGTCATCCATTAATATCCTATTCACATTGCTTGACAAAAAATTCCCCCATTTCAAATAAACTAATCAAGATGAACACTTCCAGTTGGACTTTCACAAACTTTCCCCAGAATTTCATCATATTTATTTAACCCCATAAAAAAGTATGATCCAAAGATTGAGTGTGTGTGCACAAGTGTGTGTACTGGAGTATATAGAGTGTACTTACTGGCTATAAGAGGCTGCTTCTGCCATTGGTGCTGGGTCCTTTGGACCTCATCTGTTCCTGGACTGACCCTGACTGCAGAGGGGACAAGAACAAAATGTCAGTCACACAAACATCACTCCCTGGTAGAATAATGTCAAATACAGTGGCGTATCAGCCAGCAAGAATCGAGGACATTGACAATCTGACCTGCTTTCTGGTATTATATGACATGTAGTCAGTTGTGTCACAAAAGTGTTATTAAAGAGTTGGTTGACAGCACCTGCATAATACTGTGACAACACTGTGGTTGCTAAGTAAGAGCCCTTTGCTCACTCACAACGGTGTGATTTGTTTATATTTCATGTAGCCCCACAATCCCTAGCGGAAGTAAATAGTTGATGGATAAGCTAGAGGCGTGTATGTGGAAATACATACAAACTTTGCAACATTCAAACACTGTGCATGAAAACTTAAAACAAACCTGTAGTCAGAACACTGACGGCGCAGAAGGTGAGGCAGTGTCAAGATTACACAGAGATGTTTTGTAATGGCGTTATGTAATAATTCTGCACGATAAGATATAGGCAGCAGTGGAAATAAGGTATACCCAAACGCACTTCAGCCCAGCTTAAACAAAAGGCAGCAGTGTTTGTCTAGCATGCCTGTTTGCACTGTTCCAGTGCAATGACTCCAATTAAATGGGATTTGTTTCATTATCAGGATTTGTCATTGTTCGCAATGGAGCCGCCGGCTTAGTGCAAACACAAAACATATACGTCTCTCATTCGGCATTAAAGCTCATTAATGCATTTAAAGGTCGTCAATGCTAAGCAAACAAGACTTGGTCACTGGTGAGTTGACTTGGTTTTCAGCGGGATGTCAGAGTTCCCCTTTAACAGGCACAGGAAGGAGCTCTTGTTTTGGGTTCCTGTGCTAGACGATTGGGGTAATCCTTTACCAGTGTTGCAGGACACAGAAGGGGCCTTTCATTTAGCAGCCAAGGCCTTCCAGCTGTGTCCCCTGTCACTGTCCCTTCTCTGTGTGCCCTCTGGAATCACTCCCAGGGAGGGAGGAGGGACTGAGCAATAGGGTCTAGGGAACATCATGGGCATGATGTGGTAGGGAGGGGGTCCATTTCAGGGCCTGTGTTTCACAGGAACACTACTGTATCTTGCACAGGGTGAGCCTTGTTCAAAAGTGGGGCTGCAGGTGGCTGGCTGGAAATGGGCCAGTTAACTGAATGTCTATAAGCCAACGGGGGTGGGACTAGTGTAGCAGTTAACATATCAAAGCTTCATTCGTGTTTTTGTATTCATTTTTGTCCAAAGAAAACCGATACCAATTCCCTGGATTGTACCATGTTGCATTGATATGTTTTACGCAATATCCTCCATTTCACCTGCATTTAATTTGATACAATTTTGCTGCAGACAAGACTTGATCCAAGTGTTGAAATAACAGTTTAGGTAGGGTGCAAATTGAACTAATTTGACATGCACTTTAAGTGTAAAGCAAAGAACAAATAACAGAAGCATTCACTATGAGCAGCCCAACGGCAATTGTTAGAGATGGATCTGTCATGATTACTGACTGACCTATCATTCTTCTAAACACTGACTACGAAATGTGTAAAAGGATGATTTTTATTAAAGTAGCCAAAACCTTATACATACCGGCGGCAAACCTTCTGCCATCTCCCCAGAGCCAATGTGTGTGAGGTGCATAAAGTTTGTGGGCTCTCCGATCATGCTGCGGTCAATCTTCCTCCTCTTCTTCTTCTGAAACAAATGCATAATGCAGGAGGTCAGTGGCCAGTGACCTATAGTAATTAAAATATGGCTAGGCAACTGCATAGCACAGTGGCTGTGCAACCAAAATGAATGCAAAATGAGATTTTACAAACATGCACTTAATCAAACAATGATTGAACATTTTTCTGTCTCCAAATAAGCAGCTTATATTATTAGAGACGCAGGAGAGGAACGCTTATTTGGTTATAGGTGTATACCATGAGGTGGTCTTTGATCATGGGTTGAAATGCTATAGAACAAACAGAAGTTGATTCTGGATAGTAAACAATGTCGAAAAAGCCTCTGTGCAAAGAACTTCCAAAAGTAATCATGTAGTGGAAAAAATGTAAGC
Organism: Coregonus clupeaformis; assembly: GCF_020615455.1. Lineage (NCBI taxonomy): Eukaryota > Metazoa > Chordata > Actinopteri > Salmoniformes > Salmonidae > Coregonus > Coregonus clupeaformis. Next base: position 57,839,131 of record NC_059199.1, on the reverse strand, counting down.
CTTTTTTTTTTTTTTTTACTGCTTATGTCTAACAACAATAAAACATTATATTGCGATGCGTAAGCCGTAAAAAATATAGGCTTTTTAATTTTCCACTATATTGTTAGTTTATCATCATCTCCCGATGCAGACTGGCAGATGCCATATCCATTGACCAGCATATAGGCCAACCTTTGGCTATTTTAAGTGTTACATAAGCAACGTTGACCGATGTTTACATCAAAAGAAACAAAAACATGCTGCTGACCAAACAGTAAACCCTGTCATACAGTATCCTATGAGCTAGTCATGTAACTAAAACAAGGTAGACCACTGTGTGCGTGACTTTCTTCTTGACGTCATCTTGAATTCTGAGGATCTGTTGGAGCATGCCTACATACCCAATGAATCAGGCATTTTACACACCCATTCTTGTTGCTACATTGGCATTGTAGAGGAAATCAGTCATTCCCACAGACTCATAAAGACAAGCTGATGACTATCCGCTAACATCAAAGCGGTGACCCAATCCTGCAGGTTCATGCTCTACAACATTCGCAGAGTACGACCCTACCTTACACAGAAAGCGGCACAGGTCCTAATCCAGGCACTTGTCATCTCCCGTCTGGATTACTGCAACTCGCTGTTGGCTGGGCTCCCTGCCTGTGCCATTAAACCCCTACAATTTATCCAGAACGCTGCAGCCCGTCTGGTGTTCAATCTTCCCAAGTTCTCTCACGTCATCCGCTCCTCCACACACTCCACTGGCTTCCAGTTGAAGCTTGCATCTACTACACAACCATGGTGCTTGCCTACGGAGCTGTGAGGGGAACGGCACCTCCTTACCTTCAGGCTCTGATCAGACCCTACAACCAAACGAGGGCACTACGTTCATCCACCTCTGGCCTACTAGCCCCCCTACCTCTATGGAAGCACAGTTCCCGCTCAGCCCAGTCAAAGCTATTCGCTGCTCTGGCACCCCAATGGTGGAACAAGCTCCCCCACGACGCCAGGACAGCGGAGTCACTGACCACCTTCCGGAGACACTTGAAACCCTACCTCTTTAAGGAATACCTGGAATAGTATAACAGTAATCCTTCTACACCCCCCCTCCCCCACCCCCCCATAAAAAAAGAAGAAAAAAAGGGTAGTTGTCCCACTGGCTATCCTAAGTTGAATGCACCAATTTGTAAGTTGCTCTGGATAAGAGTGTCTGCTAAATGACTTAAATGTATTTCAGCAGGCATATTTTGCTCCCAAATTGAAATCAGTGAACAACCAACAATATAAGATGCCAAGAATTAAAATCAATGAACATAGGCGATCAAATCTTGTCCACATAAGGTACATCTATACACTTTTGACATTCTTTGTCAATCAAGTAGGAACCTCTGTGTAGATCGACTTCTGAGTATCAATACGGCAATCAATTACAACTTAAACACTTTGCCGTTTGGTATTTCAGTCCTAACAGCCCTTGAAACATTAAGAGGCATACCCAACCTAACCAAATACCCAGCTGGTTGGCATCCACTCTGAAGTGGCAGCCATGCAGGCCATGAGTCATACCAAACTCAGAACTATAATGTCGCTTAATTGGGAGGTATGCTATCCTGTGGCTGATTGATGGAAAGTCTAGCTAATTGGTCAGCTGTGTGTGCTACAAAAGAGAAAGTCGCTTAGCAACCCATTTTAGGAGATGCCTTCAGTATATGTTGTGTAATATCAACCATTTGGTGTCCGTAACCCTTTGGCATAGGCTATGCTTAGAAAAGTGGGTAGCAATTACATGACTGACATACAGGAAGTTAGGCATACCCAAACTACCAACATCTCATGAGAACATCAGTAAAACGGGTCTCAATACAGTCATCTTCCAAAGGTGGCACGTCACACAAGCCCCTACCCTTTCGAGACATGTAAATCCATGCCTGTGTTTATTGAAAGTGACGTCTCTGTATTTTCCTCCCCCCACAATAGAACAAACACAGGCCCGAAAAAAAAGAGGACGGACGGAGGGAAAATGCCCTCCCACGGGACAGTGGCCCAGACCGCTTCCTCTCTCCTGAGCCCCCGGGTTCATTGTTGGCGAGTGGGAACGGACGGACACAACCCGCCATTACGCAACTCTCCCTGCAAAACCTGGGCCAGGAAAGAGTGAGGGTCAGGAAGGGTACAGCCCTGAGGAGGTCAAGGGTCGGCGGTCGCTTCTGGAGAGCAAAAGGGAAGTTCTTCCACTTTCCAGTGACACACTGATATTTTCTGACATCAATAGGACCTCTATACACCCATATAATGCTCGCTAGGATTCCATAAAATGTTTTGCTTTGAAACTGATGACATCAAGCAACTATAAGTCCAGGCATTATAGTTCCCTGAACAGATCAATACAATTGTTATGGTCATTAATTAACTCATCAGACTAGAATGTAAGATAGTAAGGACATGCTTATCCATACAGTGCGTCCCCATGCTGTGATACTTACATTACTGTTGGACAAACAACTATGCATGTTGAATACATATAGTGCATTCGGAAGGTATTCAGACCTCTTGACTTTTCCACATTTTGTTACATTAGCCTTATTCTAAAATGGATTAAATAAATACAAATCCTCAACCTACACACAATCCCCCATAATGACAAAGCGAACAGTTTATTTTTAATTTCTGCAAATGTATTAAAAATAAAAAAAGATACCTTATTTACATAAGTATTCAGACCCTTTGCTATGAGACTCGAAATTGAGCTCAGGTGCATCCTGTTTCCATTGATCATCCTTGAGATGTTTCTACAACTTGATTGGAATCCACCTGTGGTAAATTCAACTTATTGGATATGATTTGTAAAGGCACACACCTGTCTATATAAGGTCCCACAGTTGACAGTGCATGTCAGAGCAAAAACCAAGCCATGAGGTCGAAGGAATTGTCCATAGAGCTCAGAGACAGGATTGTGTCGAGGCACAGATCTGGGTAAGGGTACCAAAACATTTCTGCAGCATTGAAGGTCCCCAAGAACATAGTGGCCTCCATCATTCTTAAATGGAAGAAGTTTGGATCCACAAAGACTCTTCCTAGAGCTGGCCGCCCAGCCAAACTGAGCAATCGGGGGAGGAGGGAGGTGACCAAGAACCCGATGGTCACTCTGACAGAGCTCCAGAGTTCCTCTGTGGAGATGAGAGAACCTTCCAGAAGGACAACCATCTCTGCAGCACTCTACCAATCAGGCCTTTATGGTAGAGTGGCCACTCATCAGTAAAAAGGCACGACAGCCCGCTTGGAGTTTGCCAAAAGGCACCTAAAGCACTCTCAGACCATGAGAAACAAGATTCTCTGGTCTGATGAAACCAAGATTGAACTCTTTGGCCTGAATGCCAAGCGTCATTTCTGGAAGAAACCAGGCACCATCCCTACGGTGAAGCATGGTGGTGGCAGCATCATGATGTGGAGATGTTTTTCAGCGGCAGGGACTGGGAGACTAGTCAGGATAAAGGGAAAGATGAACGGAGCAAAGTACAGTAGAGATCCTTGATGAAAATCTGCTCCAGAGCGCTCAGGACCTCAGACTGGGTCGAAGGTTCACCTTCCAACAAGACAATGATCCTAAGCACACAGCCAAGACAACGCAGGAGTGGCTTTGGGACAAGTCTCAGAATGTCCTTGAATGGCCCAGCCAGAGCCCGGACTTGAACATCTCTGGAGATACCTGAAAATAGCTGTGCAGCGACGCTCCCCATCCAACCTGACAGAGTTTGAGAGGATCTGCAGAGAAGAATGGGAGAAACTCCTCAAATACAGGTGTGCCAAGCTTGTAGCATCATACCCAAGAAGATCTGAGGCTGTAATCGCTGCCAAAGTTGCTTCAACAAAGTACTTTTTTTAAATGTGTATACATTTGCAACAAAGAAAATGAAACCTGTTTTTGCTTTGTCATCATGGGGTATTGTGTGTCGATTGATGAAGGGGAAAAAACTATTTAATCAATTTTAGAATAAGGCTGTAACCTAACAAAATGTGGAGAAAGTCAAGGGGTCTAAATACTTTGAACTATGGGTCAACTGGTCAGTGAATTTTAATGGCTGGAATTCACCCTAAGTATAGTGAGAGTGCAATAACAAATTAAAGATGGCACTCTTTCAAGATATTGCTCAAGATGTGGATGCCACTGAACTGCAAGCTATAAAACGTCACCCGTTTAAAGATATCAGCCTGTAAGTGATTGCAGATGGAGTCTGAAAAACACCATAAATACATCGGCCTTTGCCAACAGATTTATTGGACTTTGATGCATTTAAAAGGGTCCCCCATAACATCTTGCCGTAAAATCTAATGGGTAAAGAGGTCTTCGGGCAGCGTTTCACTTTTGGCTGTTCTAAGCATGCATTTAGGACTCCCTTGATTGAATGCAACAGACAAAAATACTTGTTTTCAAGTTCAAGTGTGTGGTCAGAGTAAGCTTGCTTGGCTGCCTGGGATGCCCAAACCTCACCTTTGGCTACAATACTTGCAAGACTTGCCAGGGACCTCCACAACCTCGGAAACACATCTTGGCAAGAGAGGGTTGAATAGAAGTGGTCAGGGTCTAATATAGAGCATGCTTGTGGAGTATAGTCCATAGTCTATTACTAGTCTCTATTCTAGTCCAATACATCTATTAGATGGGGAATTTTGTGAAACCTGACATAGAGAATGTTAGAGTAATGAGCATTTTATACCTCAACATGAGTAAATAAGTGGCAGCTGGCCCAGACTTACCGGTGGGGGTTTGGCCACCACGCAGCAGCCCATCTTGTGCCAGAACTCGCTCATTCCTGGGCTCCGCCGGTTCAGCGTCCTGCTCTCTGTCGCCGCCTTGCAGGCTGGTGAAGACAGGTAGCCCCTGTGACCCTCAATCTTGGGATAGTCCTGGTGCATCCAGATCCCTTGCATCAGATATCCAAAGTTGGTCAATCCCCAAACCCCACAAATATCAGGTCCTGATTCTCTCAAGCCTCCCAGTGTCCTAATCCTTCTTCGGTATCCAGTCGGATTCAAGTCCTTAGGGTTTAATCTGTTGAGACAGGAGTTTATTAAAATAATAGCCAATGTAATGTGAACATAGTCCTACTAGTTCTTCATTTTATTTTTATGCAACACCACTGCAATCCTAACCTCTTAAGGTAGAGGCATACTTTTGACTTGATTCTGCCCAAACCAGCGTCTTGTCTTGAACAGTGTTTTGCTCGCACTATTTTAAATAAAGTCTTCTTCTTATTCAAAGGGAGAAGTGCTACACGAGTGATGAATTGAGTTGATGACACACTGAATCACAATGCCCCGTCCCTGAGATCTAAGACTCAAGTGTGTGGTCTGACCACAGAACACAGTGAGGGGCCAACTTCTTTTCCTGTTTCCAACATAAGGGAAGGTTTGATCAGACACGGATGGCCACACAAACAGGCATAACATGTCTAACATATAGCTTCACAAACAAGTGACAAGCACATTAGACATAGGAAAGACATTCCAAGGGTGAAAAACATCTGCAAACAGTAAGGACCAGTTGCCCTTGTAAGGACCTAAGCATCCTCCATTCACTTCTAGGTTGTTCCCATCTCTTCCCAGTTCCAGCCTTGCTAAGTCACATGAAGAAGCCAAAAGGATAACACACCGGAGGACCATCTCTGAAGCCATTTATATTCCCTCTTTGCAGTGTGAAAGAAAGTTCTGCCAAGACCATTTTACACTTCATAAAGTTTGGTTTATACTACTTAGGTGTCGTCTTTGGTTTATTGCTATGTTTAAGGTTGTCACTGATGATCCGTTAAGCCAAATTAGAGCTGGGGCTTTCTTAGAGAGTAGCGGTGCCTTGGTTTCCGCCTGCTCCGAGGATTCTGCTTCTACAGGTTGTTTTCCACCACTGGGTTTGGACTTCAGTTTACTTTTGGGCCTGCTGCCGATCGTTTGATTTCACTTTTCATAATGACATGGCTCTCCTCCAGCTTTGCTTTATCGTGCCCAGTGGCTGTGTGAGATAGGGAGGAAACTGTTTAGGAATGTGTGTGTGTGGTGGAGAGTCTCCCTCTCTCTCTCGCTCACACACCTTTTCACAAGAACAAGCTCAAGCCTATACTCTCTCAAACCGACACAAAAATACTGTAGAAATAACCTCCTTCAAACATTAAAATTAGCACATAGTTCTGGAAAACATTTGGGTGGGGCAAAGTAAGAGTAAAACTAAAGCACCACACACAGAGTGGGTTGCTTGATAGCACAAGCACATTGCTGGCATATGGGTATCACAGTGGTTTTAACAGGTAAGCTACTAGCCTGACATCACTTAGAGTCAACTGGCGGCTCACTGTATAGTTCAGTTACTAAAGTCTATTTGGTTAACAGTCATCAGGGCAGTCAGAAAGCTAGTATCCTGGTGTACAGTAAAAGCATCAGGGTTGTAGAAGATGGGCTGGTCAGTGGGTGTGGAGAAGTTCTCAACCCCCATGGCCCCTTGGGATAAGGTGGAAGTCTGTACACAGACTTATGATGATATAAGGGGCATGGATGGATGGCAAGGCAGGCAGTGCCAAAAACACTGGCCCATCATTATATCACCAAGGCCCTGCAGGCTGGCACAAGTCAAAACAGGAGACAGGCGTCTGTAGAGTTGAGCCACTAGTTGAGCCAGTCTTGCTCTGTGGGGTTCAGACAGGCAAAGTCTGGGTCTAACTTCTGTCTGCGTTGACCTCTTACCGTTTTCCCCCAGAGCAGGTGCACTTTAAAAAAAATATTATAGTGAGGACACACACAGGATTGTGAGAACACCATACTCGGAAGGAGGGCTAGAACTGTGAACTGTCTGTAGAACAGCACTGGGGCTCTGAATATCTCCTGTGGCACACTATTTAGAGGAGAGTAACCTCATGACCAAGCTTCCCATGATTCACAGCACGACAAGAACAGAGGAAGGGGGGGGGGGTAAGGACAAACTCGGGGCAGTTGAAATACTTGTCCCGTGACGTAAGGATTAACGGAAACTCCCACTTTGGGCTCATCTGGTCTCTGATGGCATGCTCATCATCTTGTATAAATAAACTGGGCTCTCCAGAGATCTGGGGCCATCTCGTTCTAATTTGAGGTTTCCACCGAAGAGCAATGATGAGCAGCGTAACCTCTTCAGATGAGCGCCAGTCCAGTTCTATTGAATTACTACTGGAGACTCATCTGTTAAAGTGCTGGAGAGAGCTTGATAAGATGGTGCTAATTGTGGATGTCTTCTTAGGACGCAGTCGTTTATTTGTTCAAGTACCATTGGCTACCCTGTGGGAACTGGGAAGAATCGTTCTGGGGACCCAGGGATTTTTCCCCCACCCAACTTCTTGTCTTACCATTAAAATGGCCAAGGTGGTTCTTCAGACAGTACAAAATGTACAAATGGTTGACAGTTTAATAGTTCTTAACCCTGTCAGGATCCCTTGAGACAATGCCTCTTCTTTGTGCCAAAACCCTCCAGCGACCTTCTATGAACGCATGTGTGTCTTCGCATCGACAGAGTGAGAACTCACAAAGTACAGTGAAAACTGAGGTTGTCTGAGAGTGTATTACCTTAGTGGATTTCAAAGTCAACTCTGTACAAAACACACATCATGGAATCCTCCTGCCCTCACTCACTGGACTCCTGTATCAGTCTAGATTTCACATGATCCTCAGTGTAGCCGAGGCTTCCCTGTTATCTGTGCTGAACAGACAGAAAAGCCAAAACAAGAAGGACAACAAAGAAGCACTGTGAGACTAACCTTATTAAATGACACTAAAACGTGACACGGCAAACACCACAATGTAGCTACAGTAGCAGAGAACACGTGATGCATCATGAATCCAATTTTCAAGTTTCTTCTCACCTAACCCAGTTAGGGGGAAATAAGAAAATAATGTTTTTAGACAAGATAACAACTTGACCTTTCTAAGAAGGCAGTTAGCAAAACCGCTATTCTCAGCATGGGTTTGTTCATTTCACAGTGATGCTTCTTCCTGGAAACGTATCAAACACTGACATGGCTAAAAATTCCTTAGACATGCCAACATACTCCCCCTGTAAGAGATATGTTGCAAAACACATTTCACTACAGCCCTCTCTTCCAAATAGTCAGAATGAACAGCACATTTATGTAACAACATCAACGGCTACTCTCATAGTCTGTATTCGAAAGAGATCATGGCTATAACTTACTGGGATTTAATTAATTGAGAAACAATACAACACACAAGAGGTAGTGTGATAAGAGATATTGATGAAAAAGATGCTCAATACTGACTCACAACCAGCTCACACACACACACACACACACACACACACACACACCAAGGCTAGTAGAGAGTAACCTAACAATGCGATAACTAATTAATAGATCCAGCTCTAACAGCACTACATGTGAGCTGGCATAGAAGATACAATGGAGATTGGAGAACCTTAGGGTTCATACACTGGTTGTGATCCTCGAATCTCAACTCATTCAATGCAAGCCTTAATGCTCAAATCAGTTTTGTTTTTCCAAATTCGTTTTGGAATACTGACTGTCCAAACAGCAAGTTACAAGTGACCAAATCGGATGTGTGTGTTCAAACATCAGTCATTTGCTGACATGGCTATGCTTGTTGTCATATACTGAACAAAAATATAAATGCAACAATTTCATTGATTTTACTGAGTTACAGTTCATATGAGGAAATCAGTCAATTGAAATAGATTCATTAGGCCCTAATCTATGGATGTTACATGACTGGGCAGGGGCACAGCCATGGGTGGGCCTGGGAGGGCATAGGCCCACCCACTTGGGGAGGCAGGCCCAGCCAATCAGAATGAGTATTTACCCACAAAGGGGCTTTATTACAGACAGAAATACTCCTCACGTTCATCAGGGTGGCTGGTCTCAGACGATCCCGCAGTTGAAGAAGCCGGATGTGGAGGTCCTGGGCTGGCGTGGTTACACGTGGTCTGAGGTTGTGTGGCCGGATGGACATACTGCCAAATTCTCAAAAATGACATTGAGGCGGCTTATGGTAGAGAAATTAACAAATTCTCTGGTAACAGCTCTGGTGGACATTCCTGCAGTCAGCATGCCAATTGCACGCTCCCTCAAACCTTGAGACATCTGTGGCATTGTGTTGTGTGACAAAACTGCACATTTTAGAGTAGTGTTTTAATGTCCCCAGCACAAGGTGCACCTGTGTAATGATCATGCCGTTTAATCAGTTACTTGATATGCCACACCTGTTAGGTGGATGGATTTTCTTGGAAAATGAGAAATGCTCACTAACAGGGATGTAAACAAATTTGTGCACAACATTTTAGAGAAATAAGCTTTTTGTGCATATGGAAAAAATTGCTGGGATCTTTTATTTCAGCTCATGAAACATGGGACCAACACTTCACATGTTGCGTTTATATTTTTGTTCAGTGTAGTAACAACGGGTGTGTGCGCAGTGGTGTAGGCTGATTGGAGGTGGTTCTCGTGCTTCCTATCATTCAGAAGTTATGTAGCAAGCTAAGGTGACACACATGCCTGCCATGGACGTTTTCCAGTTGCTTTGAATGTTCAAAATCATTGTGTAAGAACGATTTTAAAGCCTGTTTAGCTTTGTAGTACATTCACTAATTTGTTTGTAAACAATTAACAAGCTAGTTAGCTACCAAGTCATGTTCGTGTCAAACTGTCAACAGAGTAGCTAGCAAGCAACAAAATATGCCAAATAACACTAAAACCACTTGAGGGCAAATAAATCAGATTTGACTGTTCAGACAAGTCACAACACCAGGAATCAGATTTGTATTAGACTTCAAACCACCTACGAAGGTCGTTTGAAATGTGGCTTGAAATATCTGATTCTATGTGGCTTTTGGCTGTTCAGACTGCAGGAAAAAGAGATTTGAATATGCAAAGAAATAGGATTTGAGTTACTTCAAACTGCCAATGTGAACAAGGCTTATTAGCAACAACAATGTTGAGACTAAAATGCACTGTATGATACCCTTGTTAGCTGGTTACATGTTTTAAAGCGGCAATCTGCAGTTGAAACAAAGCGTACTACCCGCCACTTTTTCAGTAAAAAGCTGAGGGATGGGGCTGGAGAAATGTAAACACTCAAATTCATAGACATAGCATCCATGATATCCACATAGTGTTAACAGTGTTGAGGCTATACAGTGTTTACAAACATTGGAGTAAAACAAGCTTATAGTTTGGGTTCTGATGGGGTACGACAATTGAACTAAGCTTGAGGCATTTACAAGATATTCTTCAAGACTCAAATGGGTACATATCCTTTTATTTATACGTTTTAAAAAAAGGTATGTAACAACTCCAGATTGCCCTTTTAATGGTCACACACAGTTATTAGATTACATGCTCAATAGTTACACCCCTATACTATAAACATTTGCAAATGCAAGAGTCCTGCCAGCTACCTACGTACGAACCGGGTCAAATCTTGGATGTGGGTCAGTGGCTCACTGTCAAGAGAGGAGAGGAAAAGGAGGGGAGTGGTCTTTGACGGAGGAATTACAATGAGGCCTTTTCACGGGGTCTGGTTAACTTTCCAACTGGTTAACGGCACCTTTAAAAATTGTCTGACGTCAGTTTTCAATTAACGGCTTAAGAACAACATGGCTCTTTCACGGAATCCAGTGCACTGCCATCCACGATTAGATGGATGGTTCAGCTGTTTATATTTGTATTGGAACGCTGAGGTCTTTGGGACGGTTGCTTTAAATCGAGAAATGCATCAGTGTAGTGATGCCTGCCTGGCACTAAATTAAACGAAGGTAGGCCTACATTGATATAGTAGGTGATGATAGGTCTCTTCAAAATCAAGTTAGATGTTTTCAGGTCTGAAAGAGGTCTAGTGTTGAGATGTGTCCATTGTCCACATCATCTGTTGTGTACAGTCGTGGTCAAAAGTTTTGAGAATGACACAAATACTAATTTTCACAAAGTCTGCTGCCTCAGTTTTGATGATGGCAATTTGCATATACTCCAGAATGTCATGAAGAGTGATCAGATGAATTGCAATTAATTGCAAAGTCCCTCTTTGCCATGAAAATGAACTTAATCCCAAAAAAACGTTTCCACTGCATTTCAACCCTGTCACAAAAGGACCAGCTGCCATCATGTCAGTGATTCTCTCGTTAACACAGGTGAGAGTGTTGACAAGCACAAGGCTGGAGATCACTCTGTCATGCTGATTGAGTTAGAATAACAGACTGGAAGCTTTAAAAAGGAGGGTGGTGCTTGAAATCATTGTTCTTCCTCTGTTAACCATGGTTACCTGCAAGGAAACATGTGCCGTCATCATTGCTTTGCACAAAAAAGGGCTTCACAGGCAAGGATATTGCTGCTAGTAAGATTACACATAAATCAACCATTTATTGGATCATCAAGAACTTCAAGGAGAGAGGTTCAATGATAGATAAACATTATTTTAATAGCAGGACACTGTAAAGTCCATTATCCTGCTGAAGAGTATGAATTAGGCTGTTTGAGAAGGTTTGAATCCTAAGCAACCTGCCTACACATTGTTTGAAGTACAATAGACCAACATAGTTACTGTAGTAGGTCAAAGCTATGTACTGCAAAACCTTTGTAGAGCATTTATATTTTTTTGGCTTCAGACCAATGCCTACTTCTCATGTAAAACAGTTTTTTGTTTCTAATTTCCATGGTTTTTACACCAGAAGGTGATTATACAAAATTATACTACAACATAACACAGCAATAAAAGCAAATTAGCCTATCTCAGAGGTAGAAAGAGAGAGAGTGAAAGTCTGACTGGAGATCCTCTCAGAGCAGAGATGACACCTTACGCTCAAACAGATTTGACTTGGTGCTTCAATGGGGATGTTGGCTATAAAAACAAGAAATGTACAGAAAAAGGTTTAGTGTCTAAATTGTACATTTAAAGCTTCCCTGAAACAGGAGCAAGAAAAAATCTGTGCATTATCTTTTTTCAATTGGAATGCAGTTCTATTCAATCCACATCTATACTACTATTACAATTCGCGTCATTTTTTTTGCGGGCTTCCAGGCATTTACTAATTCATCAACATGGACGTCGGCATGAAGACTATCTGGCTTGTTGGGCATTCGTGGATCCACTACTTGGAGAAGCATGCCAGGGCGGTCAGAAAGCATCACAACCTCTCCCTTGACTACTGTCACATTAGGCGGCTCGGAAAGCGAGGAATGAAGTGGGGTAAACTGCTCCATGTTCTATGATGTCAGGTGCTGCTGCTCCCCCTGACATCATAGTCATCCACCTCGGTGGAAATGACTTGGGACACACAAAGGGGACAGCCCTGGTGCATCAGATGAGAGCTGATTTGGAGGTAGTTATCCGAATGTTCCCAGAGACAAAGGTGGTCTACCGCAGAGGCGGCGTTGGATGTTCCAGTGGGAGGACATCAACAAGCGCATAGAGATGGCCCGGCGCTCTGTCAACCACCTGGAGTTTGCATTTCTCAGTGATAGGCGCATGCCCACAATCCGCCACAGCACTGCATCCCTGGGCAGTACCGTAGGGATGGCGTGCATCTCATGCAGTAGTACACACCTCCAGTCACTGCCACTCCACGAACCCAAAGGCTCTTTTAAGAGCCACCTAATAAATGAAAATAAGTGTGTATGTCGGGAGGGGACTGTCAAAACCATAAACCAAATAATGGTCAAAATGTATCCTCCGGGAGGCGAACTCACAATCTTCAGATCCACAGGCAATAACTCTAACCATCTGCACTACGAACCCTGTTCTTAAAACATTGACGTCTACAGACCATTTAAAAAAATTGACAGTCTGGAGGCGTTCGTTCCAAAATGATTTTGTTAATTCACTCAGTACTTATCGAACATTTATTTATCTTGCTTAGTTAAAATACAATAGTCTAAAACAGTTGATTTGTTGAAAACAGACTCCAAACCAAGTTAGCAAGCATGTCATTTTATTTTGACTTCGCACAGCAGGTCGCACAATTTAAGCAAGCAGAAGGGGTTCGATTAATCTGGCCCGGGGTACACTGGGCTAGTGACCATCACGTCATCGGGCGAAAGTGGGGAGGGGAAGCAGATAAAGCATTTTTATCAAAAGCAATTACTTTTGCATGTGAAAACACAGAATCCGACTCATTACTACACGTGCTTAAATACGTGACTTTTGTTTTGAGCCAACTTCGCCGTCGGACAGAGTCTCAGTTCAGTTGTGCACTGCAAGTTTGAGCACCTGGCTCATGCCCAGCAGGCATCCCGGTTCCAAATCGAATGCAATCAACTTTCAGCCAGTGCAAAACACGCCTACAGGGCGCCCCGAGCGAGATGAATCGAACCCCCTCAATGATTCTGATGTTGTTTTACCATATACAGTGGGGAAAAAAAGTATTTAGTCAGCCACCAAATGTGCAAGTTCTCCCACTTAAAAAGATGAGAGAGGCCTGTAATTTTCATCATAGGTACACGTCAACTATGACAAGACAAAATGAGGAAAAGAAATCAGAAAATCACATTGTAGGATTTTTAATGAATTTATTTGCAAATTATGGTGGAAAATAAGTATTTGGTCAATAACAGAAGTCTCTCAATACTTTGTTATATACCCTTTGTTGGAATGACACAGGTCAAAGCGTTTTCTGTCTTCACAAGGTTTTCACACACTGTTGCTGGTATTTTGGCCCATTCCTCCATGCAGATCTCCTCTAGAGCAGTGATGTTTTGGGGCTGTCGCTGGGCAACACAGACTTTCAACTCCCTCCAAAAAGATTTTCTATGGGGTTGAGATCTGGAGACTGGCTAAGCCACTCCAGGACCTTGAAATGCTTCTTACGAAGCCACTCCTTCGTTGCCAGGCGGTGTGTTTGGATCATTGTCATGCTGAAAGACCCAGCCACGTTTCATCTTCAATGCCCTTGCTGATGGAAGGAGGTTTTCACTCAAAATCTCACGATACATGGCCCCATTCATTCTTTCCTTTACACGGATCAGTCGTCCTGGTCCCTTTGCAGAAAAACAGCCCCAAAGCATGATGTTTCCACCCCCATGCTTCACAGTAGGTATGGTGTTCTTTGGATGCAACTCAGCATTCTTTGTCCTCCAAACACGACGAGTTGAGTTTTTACCAAAAAGTTATATTTTGGTTTCATCTGACCATATGACATTCTCCCAATCGTCTTCTGGATCATCCAAATGCACTCTAGCAAACTTCAGACGGGCCTGGACATGTACTGGCTTAAGCAAGGAGACACGTCTGGCACTGCAGGATTTGAGTTCCTGGCGGCGTAGTGTGTTACTGATGGTAGGCTTTGTTACTCTGGTCCCAGCTCTCTGCAGGTCATTCACTAGGTCCCCCTGTGTGGTTCTGGGATTTTCAGCTCACCGTTCTTTTGATCATTTTGACCCACGGGGGTGAGATTTTGCGTGGAGCACCAGATCGAGGAGATTATCAGTGGTCTTGTATGTCTTCCATTTCCTAATAATTGCTCCCACAGTTGATTTCTTCAAACCAAGCTGCTTACCTATTGCAGATTCAGTCTTCCCAGCCTAGTGCAGGTCTACAATTTTGTTTCTGGTGTCCTTTGACAGCTCTTTGGTCTTGTCCATAGTGGAGTTTGGAGTGTGACTGTTTGAGGTTGTGGACAGGTGTCTTTTATACTGATAACAAGTTCAAACAGGTGCCATTAATACAGGTAACGAGTGGAGGACAGAGGAGCCTGTTAAAGAAGAAGTTACAGGTCTGTGAGAGCCAGAAATCTTGCTTGTTTGTAGGTGACCAAATACTTATTTTCCACCATAATTTGCAAATAAATTCATTAAAATCCTACAATGTGATTTTCTGGAAAAAAAATCTCAATTTGTCTGTCATGAGTTGGGCGTGTACCTATGATGAAAATTACAGGCCCTCTCATCTTTTTAAGTGGAGAGAACTTGCACAATTGGTGGCCTAATTACGTTTTTTCCCCACTATATAGACATCCTATGTTTTTTATTCAAATCAACTATATGCACTGAGCTTGTCTGATGCTTTAAGCGCACTGTTTGATGAAATAATTAAGACATACAAATGACTAGAGGGAGTCCGACCGCAATTGATTTGACTGTGTCGGGCCGGGCTCAGAGTGTTAACTCAGTGTTCAGTGTTAGCCTCTACGGGATCGGTGTCCCGTATACGGGACGGTTGAGCTAATGTGATTAGCACGACTGTTGTAAGTAACAGCAAACTTTCCAGGACATAGACATGTCTTATATGGGCAGAAAGCTTAAATTCTTGTTAATCTAACTGCACTGTCCAATTTACAGTAGCTATTACAGTGAAAATATACCATGCTATTGTTTGAGGAGAGTGCACAACAACAAAAAACTTAACACGGCAACTGGTTTGATACATTCACCTCTGAAGTTAAATAATGTATTTACATTCAGTAATCTTGCTCTGATTTGTCATCCTAAGGGTCCCAGAGATAAACATTTAGCATAGTTTTGTTTGATGAAATCCATTTGTATATGCAAATGTAGGAACTGGGTTCTACAGTTTGAACCCCTGCTGTCTCTGGCTCCACACCCACCTCGCCCGGCCATCTAGATGTGTGAAGGTTAGTATATAAGCTAATGATCCATCATGTATGACATTCCTGGGAGTGTGTAAACTTACATTTTGTATTACCATATCATTTTTGTATGTTCTCTATAGTTATGTACTTGAAAATGTAATCAATTGACCAATTTGGCACATTTGGGCAGACTTGATACAAAAATAGTCCAGTATTGCAATGCTTCACTGGATCAATCTGAAACTTTGCACATACACTGCTGCCATCTAGTGGCCAAAATCTAAATTGTGCCTAAACTGCAATATTATATTGTGGCCTTTCTCTTGCATTTCAAAGATGATGGAACAAAAAAACAAAAAAAGTTTTTTGTTTGTATTATCTTTTACCAGATCTAATGTGTTATATTCTCCTACATTAATTTCACATTTCCACAAACTTTAAAGTGTTTCATTTCAAATGGTATCAAGAATATGCATATCCTTGCTTCAGGTCCTGAGCTCCAGGCAGTTAGATTTGTGTATGTCATTTTAGGCGAAAATTGAAAAAAAGGGTCAGATCCTTAAAAGGTTAAAAAGAAATGACAGCGAGTGACTGTGTGACTAGCACCCGTTGTCCCTCTTTCCTCCCTGCTGCAGCGACCACCACAGAACATCAACAGTGTTTATCGCGCTGTCAGTGTTGCTGAAGCTGTTACCGAAATCCCTCATTTGTTGAGGAAAGACATTCCCTATCCTCAACCCTTGCTCTCTTTACGTGACACATGTATGTGTCGCGTGCACGTGACTAATAGGGCCTGACCTATAGTATATCATAATCACATCAATAAATTGGTTATAACTAACTCTGAACACTGTAACAGCAAAATGGATGCTGATGACGTGACAAATAAACATCAAACGGGGAAATGTTTGGTTGCTCGCGAGGTAAAAGGGAAAGTCAGATGTGTAGAATAAATTTGACTAGTTGTGGAAAATACTGGAGATCAAGAAAAAGAAGGTAAGGAGAAAGCGCTGCGTGCATATTATGTGTGCCAAACAGGTGCTCTTAGATTCCAATATAGTTTTTCTGACCGTTTGGAATAACGTAAACACAAAATAAATTATAAGCATACCAGGCCTACAGCTCGATGGTAGATATACAAGGCTGCTATACTAACCATACTAATGATAATGACAGTACTTATTATAATGACGATCATAATAATAACAACAATAAGAAGGAGATCAAGAAAAAGGAGGGTTATTATTTTAAATATTATTTTTTGGACAATTTGGAAGTATAAACACTAAATACATTATAAGTAATACCAGAGGCTGTTCTAACTAGAGTCTTTATTACAGCAGAGCAAATATTTAAAAAAGCCGAATTTATTAAATTGTTTATCTTACATTTTGTGGTTGCGTGAGGCTTCCTGCTCCTATTAAACAAACACTCAAACAGGCAACACAAGCAGGATCAGTCTTATTTCTGTAGATATACACTACCAGTCAAAAGTTTTAGAACACCTACTCATTCAAGGGTTTCTTTATTTTTACTATTTTTTACATTGTAAAATAATAGTTAAGACATCAAAACTTTGAAATAACACATATGGAATTATGTAGTAACCAAAAAAGTGTTAAACAAATCTAAATATATTTTATATTTGAGATTCTTCAAATAGCCACCCTTTGCCTTGACAGCTTTGAACACTCTTGGCATTCTCTCAACCAGCTTCATGAAGTAGTCACCTGGAATGCATTTCAATTAACAGGTGTGCCTTCTTAAAAGTTAATTTGTGGAATTTCTTTCCTTCTTAATACGTTTGAGACAATCAGTTGTGTTGTGACAAGGTAGGGGGGTATACAGAAGATAGCCTATTTGGTAAAAGACCAAGTCCATATTATGGCAAGAACAGCTCAAATAAGCAAAGAAAAACAACAGCCCAATTTTATTTTAAGACATGAAGGCCTGTCAATATGGAACATTTCAAGAACTTTGAAAGTTTCTTCAAATTTATGCAGTCGCAAAAACCATCAAGGGCTATGATGAAACTGGCTCTCATGAGGACCACCACAGGAATGGAAGACCCAGAGTTACCTCTGCTGCAGAGGATAAGTTCATTAGAGTTACCAGCCTCAGAAATTGCGGCCCAAATAAATGCTTCAGAGTTCAAGTCACAGACACATCTCTTAGTTCTTAAATGGACGATCAATTATACATTTAATCAAAACTGTTGCCATTACAAACGTATTTCAGTCGAGAAGGTGGCAAGCCTAATGGTCACTTTATGGACGCTGTAGTCTCGTTCTTATCCGACACCTAGAATTGAGCTAGGTTTGGGCAGGAAATAGTATTCTTTCCTAATGCTATCAACCCTGTTAAAAAGCAGGTTTAGATATGATGGTAGAGAGATTTGAATTTAACATTGAACTTCAATCAATCCCTACTATAGTAACGCCGATTGGCGCGACTATAATAATAATAATAATATATAGAGAGAAAATGCTAAATGTTCTCTCTTCACCCCCACTACTTAGGTCGCTAATGTGACAGTGTACACTGGTGTGCCCTTTTAAAGAATGGAGCAACTTTAACCTTTATACATTCCTATCTGCAACAAGGACAAATTAAAATGTACAGGAAAGAATGCAGTTAATGTAACAGTGGGATCCTCGACCTCCATGACTCAATACAGCTAGTTTGACATTTCCTGCCATCTTTGTCGGAATTATCAACCCCCCTGTGTGTGACGAGTCATAGGTTACACCACAGAGTTCCACACTAGCAGGGGTAAAGTACACTCCCCACATGCCAGGCTCAGCTGTGCATGTTGGCTGTTCTGATCACCTCAGGCATGAACTGAAAACCCTAACAAACCAAAGACAGACAGAATTCACCTGGCCCTGCATAAAGTTGATATACTCTTTTTACTTTACTTCTACCATTTGTTACACATACATATAGTTTCCTATTATCATACCAAAGACCGGCAGTAAAGACAACCTCAAAATCCAGTTGTTGGAATTTGAGGTGCGGTAAACTAGAGATCTGAGAAATAGTAAACAAAACTGGATAATGCATTGTTTGATGAATATATTTTTACAGGACGGCTTTTCTCATAATTAGAAATGTAATGAAAAAGGACACCAAAGCTATGTGGGATCATCCACAGTGTAGCGATCCTGGCTATATGAGCCACGTTACAATTCCCACCAAATGGATTAACCCTATTGGCGCGATGCTTAGGGTGCGACCCTGGTTCGCTTTCCTTCCGTTCGCTACAATATTATCAAGCTGAAGAACTCTCAACATTGAGGTTGGAGCACAGAGTACTGAAGAGAAGCCAAATCCAGCCCTGACCAACGGGTTTCCCATAGTGGAGAAGTAATAGTCTGAGGGAGTATGAGACCATTTCCAGTCTCATCCCAAAACTATGCCCTCCTGAAAATAGACCACAATGGCTTACTTTACCCCATGCATTCAACAGACTTTGAACCACTGTCGCCAGCCTGACTTCCTTAAAAGTCTTAGACCTCTAATTTGGAACTGCCCAGAAATGTGTTGTCTAGTCATGCACAGGCTATGCAATTTGTCAAGCGCTCTTCTCTTCGAGGAATGAATACTCAGTGTCTAGTTTAAACATTAATGTAAGTGAACAATACACAACAGAATATTGAATGAAAGCTGAGAGAGGGCTTTAATTACTCTAGCCCTTGATCATGACTCCGTTCCATTACACATAAAAGTCATTGGACGAAGGCGTCTTCTGTATCGGGGAGTTTTGTTAAGAGCCCTGACACTCGGTCTGAACATTAACACGCATCGCTTGTGGTACGGTTTTGGAACAATGTAACAATGACCACGTACCCCCTTTCATTGACATAATTAGTTAGTAGGCTAGCCTACATGAAGAGGAAAGTCTCAATAGTGGCATAAATTTGGCGCTAACTTACCTCCGTTCTTAAATGTGCCCAAACAATTTGGATATCCAGTAGCAAAAGTATCCGCTTGCCTTTTCAAACACCAACGTATAGCACCATCCGCACGTATACTGTTTTTGAGGTGTGGTTCCAAGTTGTTCAATCAGGAAATTCAGATGTTTTAAAATATTTCTTCAAAAGCTTATTTTTGCCGCTAAAGTCAAACAGCACCCCTTATGGACATAGACGCACCTCGCGTTTTGAAATTAGATGAATTACTTCGTGTCATCATAAGGTCAACACTGCAACCTACAGGGCAATTGCAGGTATAGGCCTATTCTTACTATTCAATCCATTCCCAATTTCAATAAACTTACGCGGTACGTATTGGACTGAATATGGACCCAAGATGTGGCTATTTAGGTTCTTCATAATATCAGATGATAATACAGCCCAACGTTTATCAGTAAATTGTTCAACTTTATTAGCCTATCATTATATTACATCACATTATTATTACATTATCGTTATAGCCTTGATCATTATTGGTCGATTATTGCAAAAAATTACTGTATTTTGCCATAATTGAATACCAACCCACATTGTTTTTTGATGCACAAGAACAGGCATTTTTTGATGCACAATAATTAGTTAGTAAAACAGTAGGCCTATTTGATTTTAAGTTAATAAAACAGTAGGCCTATTTGATTTGAAGTTAATAAAACAGTAGGCCTATTTGATTTTAAGTTACAAAAACCCAATGCACGCGCAGTATATAGTCACAGAGTGTGGGCGTGGCTGCTTCTGAAAAAGGCAGCTTGTGCGCGAGGATTTTACAGCATCGCCACCGCAATCGCACGAGTGTACCATTTTTATTATACCCCAGTGGAGCGTACCCAGCGACAAACAAAGAGGAGCCTTGTCAGGCAAGATTTCTCAAGACGTAAGATAATATTTTATTTTCATTGCATTGCTGAAATGTAAACTGATTTGTTTTTCATTGCATTTTCATAATTTTGCCGGCTTGCATTTAGTGCACCTGTGCTGGATAGTGGATACAAAATTACATGTAGCCTAAACTAACAATACTGAATGTTGATTTATAGCCTGTAATAGTAATGTTAGTATTAACCATTTTCAGTGGCGGCTGGTGAAAAATATTCTCGGTGGGGCTGTGCCATACTTTTTTTTCCTGTAACCATCGCGATATATTTTAACACAAACTGCAGGACAGCAGTGCTCAGTGAAACATTCAGTAATTATTTAATGCCAATATTAAAAGTTGAGGCATTCTTACACAAAAACATATTACACAAACCCAAGCCTTTCATTTGCATTTAAAGTGAACTTTTCACCATTGGTAGTAAACAGGCAACGCAACAGGCATGCTGTCAGAACAGAGTGGAAAGTGGACAATAACATGAAATTATTATAAAGTTTATAGGAAATCTTACACTGTATGAAAGGATGTATAATATAGAAATGGATATCAAGTGGATGAACTCAAACCTTTGACTGGAAGAATAGCATACAGTATTTTATGATCATACTAAATGTGACTAATTGTTAATGTGCTCCAGAACTGCAACAATTAATTGATACAAAACAACATATATACAGTAATATTAGCAAAGACACTATTAAGACTTTCTAGAGTACCATATATAACTGGATTTTTTTATGCTAAGGTCAACTATATACAAAGAAACATGCGGCCAGAGCTGCTCTGTGTGTGTGTGTCTGTCATCTTATTTGTACAGGAATTTTGCCCGTCTGTCCTTCTGAGTGGCAAACCTCTCAATGACCCTTTGATTAAAGTCAGGAATGTCCCTGACAAGTTTCTTCTCCATGGAGAGCATGGCCAGAGCGTTCAGGCGATCCTGTGTCATGCTGTTTCTCAGGAAGGTCTTGATCCTTTTCAGTGTAGAGAAGCACCTTTCTGACTCAGCAGTTGTCATGGGTGTGGTGATGAGGATCTTGAGGAGGCTGGCAGTCTCTGTGAAAGTGCTCTGAAGGTTGTTCTCCATGAAGAACTGGTACAGGGGCACTGCACCACTACAAGCCTTGAACTCACTGTTCTCATAGATGAGGGACAGTTTGGTTTTGAGCTTGGCCTTGTTCAACATGGGGTACGCCTCCACGGTTGTTTCAAGCGCTGTATCGGGGAACTTCACACTGTGTTGTGGGAACAACTCTCCGTGCAATAGTGTTGCGCTGATGAGGTGCTGGGTGAAAGAGAACCTCTCTTTGGCATGACTCAGGATGGTATCACATACCTGTAAAAGATACATCATCAGCTTTAATTTGCAATTAAGCTATTTTTGATGCAAGTGATCCTGACTGACACATGCCTATGTCCAACTCAAGTATATGATTACCAAGGTGCTGATTGTTCAGGGTTTTGGCTACATACTACCAGGCCTGAAAAAGTTCTAGGTGGGAAACACTGACAATTACATCACAACTTACCTCTATAGCCAACCTCTGTTGTTCTCCTGGTCCCAGCATCCTCCGTCGCTTGATGGGCTGTTGCTGCTCGTCAGATGCGCTGTCCCCACACAAAGAGGGAATTGAGGCCCTGGGTCCAAAAAAATAAAGTTTAATTTGATAACTTGCAATCAGACTTTAACTCACTGTAATTCCCCCTCAACACACAACCAGTGACTTATATATATATATAGACAGACAGACAGACAGACAGACAGACAGACAGACAGACAGACAGACA
This sequence comes from Coregonus clupeaformis, assembly GCF_020615455.1. Lineage (NCBI taxonomy): Eukaryota > Metazoa > Chordata > Actinopteri > Salmoniformes > Salmonidae > Coregonus > Coregonus clupeaformis. The sequence continues at coordinate 57,816,957 of NC_059199.1, read as the reverse complement.
GTGTGTATATACACACAAACTATGTCTAGTAACTGCTTTTAACCTGTGATGTACATAATTAACTGATGTTATTACGTTTTAAAGCCTTTTTCTATTACATTTGTGAGAGGGATGCAACATAATTTTGTTCTGCTGTTCACTTAGCAATAAAGTTAATATTCAATAACAACTAGGCCTCTTCTAGAAATTGACCTGGTGGACACCTGAATAATTATTACAAACTGTGTAGTACTTTCCTGCATTATTATCAACGTCTGATTGTGTCTTCTCTTTCCTTTTAAAATACTAAAACAAATATAATTGTGACGGCTCTATGATAATCACTCACACAAGCACCAACTGGCAGTGGGTGGAAAGCGTCAGTCGCTCTCGGGCCAGCTTGAATGGCGATAAAATCAGCACTCTTTACTTCCTCCAGGATGTAATCCTTAAGCATTGACAGCATACAGTCCAACAGCTCGTTCTGTATCGTCTTTGACGTGCCCTTAAAAACGGTAGCTGTCTTCAGGTGCTCCTCCAGCACACTGTCGAGGAGGCAACAAAATCCACTAAGCCCCGGAAAATGCCGGGGTTGTCTGAGGAGTCAGTCTCCTCGTGCCTACGCAAGGCCAACTCAAAAGCCCCACAGAACTTCACACAATCGATAATTTTGGATAGAATGTGCCTGTTTTTATCCACCTCCTCATTGTGTTTCCTCACCGCAATCCTGTGGCCGTCATCCAGCTGCGTAGCAATGTTCACCCTTCCTAATACAGCTAGCTTTACAGAGTTGTCCATGTGTGCCCTGGTGTTCTCATGTTTCTTTACCTTCTCTGACAGGTGCTTCATATCCCCTCACTCCGGTACCTGTCCATGCTGAATCTGACCCGTCGTTTTAAAAAGCAAGCACGGAAAGCAAAATAAAGCATTAGCATCAGTGCACCCAGCTAGCCAAGCCTTCCTGGTGTACCAGCTACTGGGAGAAGCCGCGCATATACTGCTTCCCTTTCTCGCTAGCCTGCTGTCTGATTGAGAGGTCAGGTTGATCTGGGCCCAGCTCTTTCACCCGAACTTTCTCTGACAAAGTTCTCCTCTCAAACGGATCTTGGAGGAGAGATTTCACCGAGTTAGAGGTTGGGTCTTGAGGAGTAATCCGTTTGCGTTCGCCATTGTTGTCTAGTAAAATGGCGTCACTGGACCCGGTCCTTATTTTATCAGGGGCGAGCTTGCGGGGCGGTAAAATAATCGCCTCCTTGGATTCGATTTAAGATCGCTTATTGACTACATTTTATGTCATACATTCATATCTTAAATTAGCAATTGGCTTAACTGCTACGTAGACCACGCCTCCTCGGGCACTTTCTGTATCGCCCAGAGCTGACGAGGCGTTTGACAGGCAGAGGAAAGGTTGCGAATATGATTTTCTATCATATCTTACACATATTACTGTGTGCATTCCATATTTCAAACACACAAATATTGACATACTGATGTTTTTATTATTATTATTATTATTATTTTTTATTTTTTATTTTTTAAAAATAATTTTATTTAAGGGGGCGACGCCCTAGCGCCTCTATCGGCCAGCCGCCACTGACCATTTTCATCTTTCCCAATAGGCATAAGAAAGAAACAAAATACAATAGCCTATAACGTAATTTTGCCCATTAGGCTGGCAAGGCCGGATAGCCTGTTAAATAAAAATCATAAATGCACACAATTAAAAACGGGCAAGTTCCGAATTTAATGTCAATGGTATATATATATATATATATATATATATATATATATATATATATATATAATGGTCTACCATGTTTTATTTTATGCTTGGCACATTATCTCAGATATATTTAGGACTGCATGACCCAGTTTCTGGAATAGTCTCCATCGTTCGCACAGATGACATGCCGTCAAAATAGGAGATGTCATGTGTGAATCTATATTTACATGTTTAAAGAATAGCTAATGTACAAAACCAAATCGCTGGTAATTTCTCAAGCCCCGTGGGCGTCAACCACTGCACCATCATAGGCATCATTGAGGCTTTTATGTCTACGTCATATGGTTAATTTTATCTGTAGCCTACTATCTCTCTTGAGATGATATACATGGGTGTGGTATTGAGGACGGGTGACGCTCTTAATCAGTATTTGACAGTTCTACATAAAAGTATGACCTAATGGATAAGAACGATTTGTTCAAAGGGATTTAAAAAAAAATCAGTTTTGTAGAGTATCTTGATACAAGGACCTTTATCCACCGTTAGCCTATCATCCATGCCCCATTTAATGTCATCTACTGACCAGGTGGGGTCATTTGTACCCTAAATTGTATTTTAACAACAGGATCTTGTCTCCGCTGTCCATTTTCACTATTAGCATTTTACATTAAATTACTGTATCATTTTCAAATCAAATCAAATAAATTTTTATTTGCCACATGCGCCGAATACAACAGGTGTAGACAGTACCGTGAAATGCTTACTTACAGCCCTTAACCAACTTTATAAAAAAAGTAAAATAAAACAACAACAAAAAAGTGTTGAGAAAAAAAGAGCAGAAGTAAAATAAAACAACAGTAGGGAGGCTATATACAGGGGGGTACCGGTGCAGAGTCAATTTGCGGGGGCACCGGCTAGTTGAGGTAATATGTACATGTGGGTAGAGTTAAAGTGACTATGCATAAATGATTAACAGAGTAGCAGCAGCGTAAAAAAAGATGGGGTGGGGGTGGGGGGGCAGTGCAAATACTCTGGGTAGCCATGATTAGCTGTTCAGGAGTCTTATGGCTTGGGGGTAGAAGCTGTTGAGAAGCCTTTTGGACCTAGACATGGCGCTCCGGTACCGCTTGCCATGCGGTAGCAGAGAGAACAGTCTATGACTAGGGTGGCTGGTGTCTTTGACAATTTTGAGGGCCGTCCTCTGACACCGCCTGGTATAGAGGTCCTGGATGACAGGATGCTTGGCCCCAGTGATGTACTGGGCCGTACGCACTACCCTCTGTAGTGCCTTGCGGTCTGAGGCTGAGCAGTTGCCATACCAGGTGGTGATGCAACCAGTCAGGATGCTCTCAATGGTGCAGCTGTATAACTTTTTGAGGATCTGAGGACCCATGCCAAATCTTTTCAGTCTGTAAATTACTGTATCATTTTGAGTGTTTAAAAGTGTGTTTAACCACAGAGAAGTGTGTAGCCTTGTTATTGTATAATGACATTAGGCTTTGTGTTTATAATTTGGTTTAGGAAAGGCACATTCACACCATTCACATTTGCTTTCAGATCTGTTTTGCAGTTGTAAACAGGTAGCCTTATGCAACCCCATTACTATAAATATAATGTTAAGGGTGCCCCAAAGCCTTAAAATAAGATGTTTAAAATAGCATAAATGTTCACTCTTACACTTGGGGAACCTATATTTATGTGGTCACAATTAACTTAGCAATGTTCAAAAAGTATTATGCATATATCACACAAATATTTAAAGATTAGATCAGATTACGAGGAATGCCTAATCAGGTTATGTTCACAAATGTGCGACTCAACATTATTGCAATCTAGGCCTACAACTTCAACGTTAGGTTTTAAAACACAGAACACTATCACCAGAAAGCTTATATAACCTAGTTTACTTCAGTTTGCCAACACTTAGGTTCAAATGAGCAACAAGGATTGACTAAAATCTGCATCTCAAGAAAAAGCTACTTAATCCTGTGCCCATTTGTTCTTATGTAATGGCATATACTTTTCTTAACCTGAACTCTGCAATGGGAGAAAGCCAGCCAAGCCAAAACGTTCTCCTGTCCATGGCATCTACAGTATAGGGGCCCTTTGGAATAAAGAAAAAAGATCAGGGAGCCATTCGAAATTATAGGGACATAGTACTGGAATGAAATACTGTATATGTGGGCATGACCTTCGTCAGGGAGTACAAAGAAATAATACAATGTCCTCTTTTGAACAGCTTTTCCAATTAGCCCTAATTTGAAGAGGGAGTGGTTACAAAGTTGATTGGACATACCTAGTAAGCAATACTATACACATTAAAAAGTGAAATACTGTAACTATGTTATCATACAAATACAACTCCAAGTTAGAAGTATCAGAACACTTAGAAAGGTAGTTCTAACCTTAAATATGACAAGGAAAAGTGTCAAAAATAAGAAAGCAATATATTCCATAGTACACTAGAAACCAGCAAAACATGAACAACAACAGTCTAAACATAGCTGAGGGCAATTGAGCACAATGTCCACTAGATGACAGCAAATGGACCTATCACAACCCTACAGGAAGGGTGAGAAACCTTTTTTAAAAACCTTGTTTCTATTGAACATGCCATACTAATAAAGGCATTTTCATTAATTATATGAAGAGTGCCTTGGTCCTCCTTTCTTTTTGCTGACCAAATCACCCCTTTGACCAAAGAGCACCTTCTGTCTACCAACATTTACTATTGTGTACCTTAGTAGCACTTCCCTTCCTCCTCTTTCTACTGTATATGTGGGGACTAAGATGAGAGCAGTAGGTATGTCTAATCTATTTCAAGCTATGATCCAAAATCACATTTTAATTTGTCCTCATTCCTCTTTTACATTCAGATAAAAATGCTGGTGAAATCAAACAGTGAGTATGACTCCTTCCTCTACTGGAGACAGCCCATCTCAGCCCCGGACCTGTCCGAGCTGGAAGACCTGGGTGTGACCAACAGCAAGCCAACCAAGAAGAGCAAGAAGGCCACCAAGAAACATAATGCTGCCCTAGCCAAGCCAAGGAAGCAGCAAGAGGCACAGGAGGCTGAATTGTCAGAGTACACCTCCTTCAACTACTGGAGAGAGCCTATCCCCACCATCGACCTCCTCGACTTCAACCTGCTTCTGTGAGGACCATCCCCATCTCAGCCTCCCAGTCATAAGACCCTCCCTCTCCTCACACTGACCCTATCTGGATAATCATGGCTTTTGTCAAGTTTGTGGTCCCAAGAAGAAGTACTGAATCTGCATTAGTCTGTACTGTGTTTTTTTTTGTATAACCTCAGAATAATACTGAAAGGATGAGGGGTAAATGTTTTAACTTGCAGGTGACTGGCACTGTGAATGACATTCTAGGCAGTTCTGCTTAGGTTTTCTCCACATGCGGGCTACTTGACTCGATCGCTAATGTCAATGAGGTCAGCCTTTAAATTAAGATAGTTTAATTGCACACTGACTGCAAGGCTCCTGTCTCACATTAAGGACTTACGCATTTATAATTTGTGAGGTAACTTGAGTTCACATTTTTTAACACTAACAAATGCAAAGTGCTGCCTCATTTTACCCTCACCTAAAACAAGCTTGAAAGGTCGTGCCAACCCGAGCCTTGGAGTGTCTGCATGTTGTATTTATATGTAGTAGAAAGTAAAGCTCCTCCACACAGAACATATGTTTTAGAAGCTCTTAGGGAGCCACAAGCCTGACTGTTTTTTGCGCTTTGTATTGATTGCCTTTTGATTTGTTTCAGACACTAAACTGACTGGCTCAAACTCACCCAATTAATTAATTAATTTAGTTTGCTGCTTTTAGTCTGCCCTGAGTATGCCTCAACAGAGTGCAATGACTGAGGGTAAATGTTAGAGATTCAACAATGCAAGTTGTGCAATGTGCAGAGCTGGTCAACTGTTTTCTTTATTTTCTGCATAGACCACTGTACCGTCTGAATGTCAAGGAAAGAATGGATTGACATTTTTAATGAAAGGGAAAGGAATGTTTTTTTATTGTGTCAGACTGATGTTGCACATGGTCTTGAAAGTACGGTAGTACACGTTCTAAATTTGGATACTTTTAATCATAAAACTAACTTTTTGTGTGAGATTGTGCAATGAGCAGTGAATTCCCAAATGTGACTCGTCTGACTTTTCTGAAATAAATGAAGATATCCTGTGCATATCAATCCACTTTGTTTACTGTGAGAAATAATCTAAAACTAAATGGCTAGAACATGCATCATTTTTTGAAGAGATAAAGTGCCTTCGGAAAGTTTTCAGACCCCTTGACTTTTTCCACATTTTGTTAAGTTACAGCCTTATTCTAAAGTGGATAAAATAAATACAAATCCCCAATCTACACAGAATACCCCATAATGACAACGCGAAAACAGGTTTGTATACATTTTTGCAAATGTATAACAAATATATAAAGAAATACCTTATTTACAGAAGTATTCAGACCCTTTGCTATGAGACTCGAAATTGAGATCAGGTGCATCCTATTTCCATTGATCATCCTTGAGATGTTTTCTACATCTTGATTGGAGTCCACCTGTTGTAAATTCAATTGATTGGACATGATTTGGAAATGCACAAACCTGTCTATATGAGGTCCTACAGATGACAGTGCATGTCAGAGAAAAAACCAAGCCATGAGGTCGAAGGAATTGTCTGTAGAGCTCCAAGACAGGATTGTGTCGAGGCACAGATCTGGGGAAGGGTACTAAAATATTTCTGCAGCATTGAAGGTCCCCAAGAACACAGTGGCCTCCATCATTCTTAAATTGAAGAAGTATGGAATCACCAAGACTCTTCCTAGTGCTGGCCTCCCGGCCAAACTGAGCAATCGGGGGAGACGGGCCTTGGTCAGGGAGGTGACTAAGAACCCGATGGTCATTCTGATAGAGTTCCTCTGTGGAGATGGGAGAACCTTGCCAGAAGGACAACCATCTCTGCAGCACTCCACCAATCAGGCCTTTATGGTAGAGTGGCCAGACGGAAGCCACTCCTCAGTAAAAGGCACATGACAGCCCGCTTGGAGTTTGCCAAAAGGCACCTAAAGACTCTCAGACCATGAGAAACAAGATTCTTTGGTCTGATGAAACCAAGATTTAACTATTTGGCCCGAATGCCAAGCGTCACATCTGGAGGAAACCTGGCACCATCCCTACTGTGAAGCATGGTGGTGGCAGCATCATGCTGTGGAGATGTTTTTCAGTGGCAGGGACTGGGAGACTAGTCAGGTTTGAGGGAAAGATGAACGGAGCAAAGTACAGAGAGATCCTTGATAAAAACCTGCTCCAGAGCGCTCAGGACCCCAGACTGGGGCGAAGGTTCACCTTCCAACAGGACAACGACCCTAAGCACACAGCCAAGACAACGCAGGAGTGGCTTCGGGACAAGTCTCTGAATGTCCTTGAGTGGCCCAGCCAGAGCCCGGACTTGAACCCGATCGAACATCTCTGGAGAGACCTGAAAATAGCTGTGCAGTGACTTCCCCATCCAACCTGACAGAGCTTGAGAGGATCTGCAGAGAAGAATGAGAGAAACTCCCCAAATACAGGTGTGCCAAGCTTGTATCGTCATACCCAAGAAGACTCAATGCTGTGATCGCTGCCAAAGGTGCTTCAACAAAGTACTGCGTAAAGGGCCTGAATACTTATGTAAATGTGATATTTCAATTTTATTAAATTGAAAAAAAAACTGTTTTTGCTTTGTCATTATGGGGTATTGTGTGTAGCTTGATGACGGGGAAAAACAATTTAATCAATTTTAGAATAAGGCAGTAACAGTGGATAAAGTCAAGGGGTCTGAATACTTTCCGAATGCACTGTACATAAGCATTAATCACTATGTACAGCTTTTGAAATAAATTGAGAATGTAAGGTTTCATTTCACATTTCACTTACAAAAACGTCGTAGGCGAGATGTCTCATCAAACCGGCTTCAGTGTAAAAACGACCATGCACCTTGTAGGCATAAAATTGACAGTTTGTGAACAGCAGGTGTTGTTAAAAAAAAATAGAGGTCAATCTTTTAGAGGCTTCTTGAACACCACCAACTGCCAGAGTAGGCTATGGACTCCTGTTTTGTCCTTCAGACACCCAATAAAATATATGGTTTACTGGATAACTATTAGCTTTTTCAGGATTCTTATTGGAATAATACTAAACAGCTTCCTTTGGGGCATTTGGTATAAAACAACGCTACAGGTTTCGTACAATAGTAGATTGTGAATTAAAAGCTCTGCCTATGACAGTACATGGGACCATTACACTTTCATTAAAATACCTAGGTGCACTGCAAATTAGTATTCATTGTAACCTATTTAGGTACTCTGATAGACATCGGACAGAAATTGGTAAAATTTTAATTTTAACAGTTTTTATATTGTTCAATTATTGCGAATGGCAACATTCCTTGCAGGTCTCGAACCCGGGTCTCCAAGTGCGTAGGCAGACAAGACGTGCTAACCACTGCTCCAATAAGGGTTAACCCTTTAGGTGGATCTTAACAGGCCTACCTAGGCAAGTGTCAGTACACCACATAGTTTCTAAACCCAGAGGCACAACATTGCGGCTTGTCAAACAGCCCAGGCCTGGGTTTGAGAAGTCAATGATTCCTTAGTTGTTAATTTTCTCGAAATCTATAGGCACAACCTAGATTCGAGCCAATGTCTTAAGTAGTTGAACATGTTATTACTCCAACCTCGTGAAAGTGACAAACGGACACGTTTAAATATATATATTTAAAATATATCGAAAGGAGTGCCTTTGAGTTGATGGCCTGCACATTCACAGTTCTGCGCGAGACGACCGTTGTCGTTCAAAACAACTGGGAACTCTGAAAAATACAAGGTCAATCTCATGACGTCAGTGATCTTCAGGTCGGAAAGTCATAGCTCTAGAAAGAGGCCAGCGTTCCAGAGTTGGAATTCCGAGTTGGATGACCATTTAAATCGATTTTTCCCAGTCGGAGCTCGTTTTTTCCCCCGAGTTCCCAGTTGTTTTGAACACACTGAAGTCAAAAGTCTGAGATTTCAGAGTTTCCCAGTTCCGAGTTGTTTTGAACGGGGCATTAGACCCAATGACGTGTTTCTAGGCATGAGTTTAGCTAGTCCAACGTCGCTATGACGTCATGCCTACAAGTGTTGCCGCGTTCAAAACAACCGGGAGCTCGGAACTTGGAAATGTCCGACTTCCGAGCGTTCAAAACATCTGGAGAAAAAACGAGCTTCAACTGGAAAAAATCGATTTCAATGGTCATACTAGAGCTCCGACTTTCCGACCTGAAGATCACTGACATCATGATTTGACTTTGTATTTATCCAAAGTTCCCAGTTGTTTTGATAGCGGCATGTGTCTTTGGCTGAAACCTGGCCTGTCGATGAACGCGGTGTGCTACATCCTAAATTGTCTGGAGAAAAACAAATTGTATAGTGAAGCGTGGAGACACTCCCGTACAGAAAGAAGTGTAACCAAAGACAGTACAGATTGAAGATAGGCTGAAACTGCTTCTCTAGAACTACTTAAGACATTGGCTTGAATCTAGGTTGTGCCTTTAGATTTAGAGAAAATTAACAACTAAAAAGGAAGACATTTTCACTTCTTTCGATGACTTCTTAAACCCCAAACCCTGGCCTGGTCTGTTTCGCAAGCGCTCCCAGAAGTCTTGCGATGTTGCGTCTCTGGGTTTAGAAACGCTGTGGTTCAGCCAAGGGTGTGCAACAGTTCTCAGAAAATCGTGTTTCATAAAGAAAGTATGCATATTTCCCCAGTTTTTCCGCCTTCTTTCCATTAACGCTAGTTAAGGAGGAAAATTATGCCTTTGCATCCTGAATGGAGGATGCTTTATGTACGAGCTGGTACACGGGGGACACGACTGTATTACAGGGAATGCACATCAAGCCTAGACGATAGTGCAGATCTAGCGCACTATCGGTTGCCTAGGCTATTAGCAGCTAGTATAAAAAACAAGCTACTAGATCACAAAAATTGGGGTATTAATCAGACAGAAACTATGTCAAATGTCTGAGTAAGTATCATAGCAAATAAAAAAATAATCCATTAGAAATAGGCCTAGCTGCCTGCGAATAAAGAGTGCTGCTCAAAGTGCACATAGAACGGAATTTTCCCTTGCAAACATGCTTTGAAACGATATATATATATACTAAACAAAAATATAAACGTTACATGTTGGTCCCATGTTTCAAGAGCTGAAATAAAATATCCCAGAAATGTTCCATAGGCACAAAAAGCTTATTTCTCTACAATTTTGTACACACATTTGTTTACATCCCTGTTAGTGAGCATTTCTCCTTTGCCAAGATAATCCATCCACCTGACATGTGTGGCATATCAAGAAGATGATTAAACAGCATGATCATTACACAGGTGCACCTTGTGCTGAGGACAATAAAAGGCCACTCTAAAATGTGCAGTTTTGTAACACAACGCCACAGATGTCTCAAGTTTTGAGGGGAGCGTGCAACTGGCATGCTGACTGCAGGAATGTCCACCAGTGCTATTGCCAGAGAATGTAATGTTCATTTCTCTACCATAAGCCGCCTCCAACGTCTTTTAGAGAATTTGGCAGTAAGACCAACCGGCCTCACAACCACAGACCACGTGTAACAACGGCAGCCCAGGACTTCCACATCTTGCATCTTCACCTGCAGGATCATGTGAGACCAGCCACCCAGACAGCTGATGAAACTGAGGAGTATTTATGTCTGTAATAACGCCCTTTTTGTGGGGGAAAAACTCATTCTGATTGTCTGTGCCTGGCTCCCCAGTGGGTGGGCCTGGCCCCCAGTCATGTGAAATCCATAGATTAGGGCCTAATTTATTTATTTCAATTGATTGATTTCCTTATATGAACTGTAACTCAGTAAAATCGTTAATTGTTGTGTTGATATTTTTGTTCAGTATATTTTATAGCATGGGCAAGGGGTGCAGGTCTCATCAAGGGCGCGGATATAAATTCAGTTTCGCCTTTTTACCGTAATGAGTTAAAGTGGCCATTGAAGGAGAACAGGCTGATCTTGCGACTTTTTCCCAAGTCATGCGCCCGCCCACAAGAGGGTTCAAAAGGCTCGGTTTCCACCTCCGGTGTCGAGTAGCCGCCATCTTTGTATCCGTTCAAATACAAAAATAATATATATTTTCATTAACTAAGGTGAGGAGAAAATAATTTGGTATAGTCAAGGAACTTATGTCCGCATCATAAGAGCATTCATTTGAAGCCTTATCGAGGTAAGAACTACACAACGTTAGCTTGCTTCCATTAGGGATTCCGCCTCCAGCTAGCTAGCTAGCGTTTGCTGTTATTAAAGTTAGCCAGGCATTAGCTAACTATGTGGAGCATATCTTAAATCTGGCTAGCAACGAGACCGAGTAACTCAACAACGTGGTAGTTTTGAAGTTGGCGCATTGTGTGAAAATCCATTCCTCGTGCGCACCAAACAGTTTGTAGAACTTTCCCATTTCTTAAAAGTGCATGTTCATACTTTTTAAAGTATCGTTAACGTTGCTAACTACTGTAGCTAATGTAGATGACGTTATTGCTTGCTAACGCTAGCTAGCTAGCTACATGGTTGGTTAGATAACAAACCTGTCGCCATCAGGCTCATAGGAGATGGTATAAATACTCGTACGTTAAGGTGATTGCGTCTCACGTCTTTGACAAGCAAGCAATTGTGAATAAATCTAACGTTCAAATATGAAATTGCGCGAAACCATTTGAGGCATACGAGAAAGAATGCTGTTAACCGGATGTGGAAGTAGTTTTTTCTCTTCGTGTAAAATAGGAATTTCTCTGACTTCCCCCGGAAAACCAACAACTTTAATATCAGTGTTTCCTGTCATGTATTTAAATGTCTTTGTTGTTGGTTGTTAAATAATGTGGGTGAATGATTTAACGGATAATGTGACACATGGCCGCCCCTTGTTCATTTTCACAACCGAGGCGCATAAGATGGCTACTCGTCGTCTCCATCATCATCACGCTTTTGCAATGAAGAGAGCCTCGTGTTAGTGGGCTTTCATGATTGTGGCAATAATGAGTCACCGATAACCAACAAGCTAGCTACAATGTAACGACAACAAAAAAAGTGCAAATCAGCTATTCACAATTTACGAACATATTACTTTGTGACTGGGTAATTGTTTACCCAGGCATGCCACAGATCAAAACCCGATTTCCAGATGTATAGGTAGCCTATTACCTGTTGGACGTTACGGAGAACTACCTTCATGTATTATGTCAGCATTGAGTGATAAAGGGTTTTGAGTGATGTACGTTAGATATGTAGCATAACCACTAACATCATTACTTTAAAACATTCATTGTGTTGTGCTCAAATGGAACGTCTGATAAGTATGTATAGGGGATTGGCTAGACTCATTCGCCGGTATTGCACGAGTCTATGCAGCAGTAATATAAACAAACCAGTGTTGTCTCCGGAGTCATTTCGCACAGACACTCCACGGAACGAAAGCGCGTCTATTTCACAATTGATTTCTTACAATAAACGCAAAGTTGTAAATCAAATCATTGTATTTGTCACATGCTTCGTAAACAGCAAGTGTTGGATAACAGTGGAATGCTTACGGCCACTTTCCAACAGTGTAGAGAGAAAAATGCACAATGAGTCCATGTGCAGGGGTACGAGGAAATGGAGGTAGAGTTAAGCAATGAGGCACAAGGGGGTGTGGTATATGGCCCTTATGCGCAACGCGGAGTGCCTGGATACAGCCCTTAGCCATGGTATATTTACCACAAACCTCCAATGTGTCTTATTGCTATTATAAACTGGTTACAAACGTAATTGGAACAGTAAAAATAAATGTTTTGTCATACCACGGCTCAAACCGCCCAGATTATAAATGTACACTACATGACCAAAAGTATGTGGACACCTACTCGTCAATCATCTCATTCCAAAATTATGGGCATTAGTATGGAGTTGGTCCCCCTCCCCCTTTGCTGCTATAACAGCCTCCACTCTTCTGGGAAGGCTTTCCACTAGATGTTGGAACGTTGCTGCGGGGACTTGCTTCCATTCAGCCACAAGAGCGTTAGTGAGGTCAGACACTGATGTTGGGTGATTAGGCCTGGCTCGCAGTCGGCGTTCCAATCAATCCCAAAGGTTTTAGATGGGGTTGAGGTCGGGGCTCTGTGCAGGCCAGTCAAGTTCTTCCACACCGATCTCGACAAACCATTTCTGTATGGACATCGCTTTGTTCACGGGGGCATTGTCATGCTGAAACAGGAAAGGGCCTTCCCCAAACTGTTGCCACAAAGTTGGAAGCACAGAATCGTCTAGAATGTCATTGTATGCTATAGCGTTGAGATTTCCCTTCACTGGAACTAAGGGGCCTGAACCATGAAAAATAGCCCCAGACTATTATTCCTCCTCCACCAAACTTTACAGTTGGCATTATACATTCGGGCAGGTAGCGTTCTCCTGGCATCCGCCAAACCCAGATTCGTCCATCGTACTGCCAGATAATGAAGCTGATTAATCACTCCAGAGAACGTGTCCAGAGTCCAATGGCGGCGAGCTTTACACCACTACAGCTGACGTTTGGCATTGGTCATGGTGATCTTAGGCTTGTGTGCGGCATGACGCTTTCATGACGCTCCCGACAAACAGTTTTCTTGTGCTGACATTGCTTCCAGAGGCCATTTGGAACTTGGTAGTGAGTGTTGTATCTGAGGACAGACTATTTCTACGCGCTACAGCACTCGGCGGTCCCGTTCTGTGAGCTTGTGTGGCCTACCACTTTGCGGCTGAGCCGTTGTTGCTCCTAGACTTCACTTCACAATAACAGCACTTACAGTTGACCAGGGCACAAATTTGACGAACTGACTTTTTTTGGAAAGGTGGCATCCTATGACGGTGCCACATTGAAAGTCACTGAGCTCTTCAGTAAGGCCATTCTACTGGCAATGTTTGTCTATGGAGATTGTATGGCTGTTTGCTTGATTTTATACACCTGTCAATAACGGGTGGGGCTGAAATAGCAGTATCCACTAATTTGAAGGGGTGTCCACATACTTTTGTGTATATATAGTGTACCTATAGGTAGGGGTAAAGTGACTAGGCAACAGCATAAACAGTAACAGCAGCTTATGTGATGAGTCAAAGTTGTAAGTTCCATTACTACTAGAGTACTTCCATGATGACTGCTGTTGTTAAACAAAATGTATCTAACAACTTAACTTTATGCATGTAAGATCTGAGGTATGATTTAAAACACATCTAGCTATGTTCATGTGTAAATATCTGCTAGGACTGAGTCCTCTCATTTGATTAAGCTAGCCAAAAATGCATGAGAACCCTAACCCATTATTGAGTTTCAAAATCTGGCATAAAAGTACATACTTTATCAAGTAGGGCCCTGTGTTTTGGTTTCATGTCACATGACCTGGATTTTAACCTTTTATTTTAAGCCTTTTTCAGAAAAGAGAATTGGACCAAAAATGAAATCAATTGTTTGAGGATGGTGCTGCACCTTTTGACATAAAAAGAAAAGGGGACAGTTTGACGAAAAAGCATTAAATAAAGGTTAAAATCCAGGTCATGTGACACGATTAACCAAAACACAGGGCCCTACCTCAGTGAAAATATACTGTAAGTCGCTTTGGATAAAAGCGTCTGCTAAATGGCATATTATTATTATTATTATTTTATACTGCAACAGTGGAATACGTGTACAATCAAATGGGGATAAATGCTGCAACCTTTGTAATTGTGTTGTCTCAGATGTCGCTGGTGGATTTGGGGAAGCGGCTACTTGAGGCCGCACGGAAAGGCCAGGACGATGAAGTCAGGACGCTAATGGCCAACGGGGCTCCCTTCACCACAGACTGGGTAATGATTCCTCTCTTAACTTCTCTATCCGGGCAATTTTTATTATCTGCTTCAGTTTAATTACTTTTACCCACCTCAGGGTTTTGGCTGGTTTGTGTGCTCTAAATGCAAAACAAGATACTCAAGTTCATAAGTAAAAAATTGTCTGAAGTGCCAGTCCAATCCACCTATATGGTGTTTTGACTCTTTGTCCCTCTGAGCAGCTGGGTACATCTCCGTTGCACTTGGCCGCCCAACACGGACACTATTCCACCGCCGAGGTGCTGCTCAGGGCAGGCGTCAGCAGGGACGCCCGAACCAAAGTGGACAGGACCCCTCTGCATATGGCCGCTTCAGAGGGCCACACCCTCATCGTGGATCTATTAGTCAGGGTACACACGTCACAAACATCTCTATCTAAGGTTTTAGCTGTTTATTCTGTGTGTTTAGGCCTGAAATCTAGGTTGTGTCTGACCTGGCACCCTATTCCTAATATAGTGCACTGCTTTTGACCAGAGGCCAATTTCAGATGCAGACCTAGATGTCTGCGGGCGGCAGGTAGCTTAGTGGTTAAGAGCGTTGTGCCAGTAACCGAAAGGTCGCTGGTTCTAATCCCCGAGCCGACTAGGTGAAAAATCTGTCTGTGCCCTTGAGCAAGGCACTTAACCCTAATTGCTCATGTAAGTCGCTCTGGATAAGAGCGTCTGCTAAATGATTAAAATGTAAATGTCTCTGACCAAAATGTCTTAAATCTAAGTACACTAGAAAATGTGGTTACTTGTGCGAAGAAAGCAGAAAAACTGCCAAATCTGCCAGGTGTCTTACCCTCTCCCCCTTATTTCTCCTGGATCACTCTCTACAGAGTGGAGCAGACATTAATGCCAAAGACATGCTGAAGATGACGGCTCTCCACTGGGCCACCCAGAACGGCCACCAAAGGGTAGCAGAGACGCTCATCAAACATGGCGCCGACGTTCACGCTCTCAGTAAATTCGATAAGACTCCATTCGACATCGCAGGAGACATCCAGAATGCAGACCTTATGCTCCTACTACAGGTGAGACATTAAGTTGTATGTGGAGTCTTATTGAAAGGTCTCCATGCACTATTATTCTACATTCCAAAAATGTAAAATGTACCTAAGGACTTTTGAAGTTCTTTGACAGTGTGCTCCTTTAGGATTGCAATGCATTTACATAATTATCCAAATACATTACTTGCGTTACTTCTTATTTCAATGCACAACTGACCTCTCCTTTGTTTGTAGTAACTCTTATGATTTCTATCCTGGCAGTCTCCCCTGTCTGTGGTGCTGTTGTATGTATGCTCTGACAGTGTTGACAATGTGTTTGTCTATAGGAGGGAATGCAGAACCAGGTGAACATGAACGCAGAGGCTGGCATGACTGGGAGCTCGGCCCAGCCTCAGTTTATCATCCAGGGCATCCCAGGGCTACAGGGGGGCGTGGTGAACCTGGCGGACCTCCTCAACAATGCTGCCAAGGCCAACTCGGGTAGGCTCCAGGGGGGCGTGGTCAACCTGGCCGACCTCCTCAACAACATCAACTCTGGTAGCTACTGGGTTTATACACACAGACACCAAACCTCCAGTTGCGTTAGTGTTCATACTATTTGAAATGACTGGTCTTCTGACAAAGGTTTTGTGGCTGAAATATGTCCTTCTTACTGCTTTTATGTTATGGAAAAGAAAAGAAAAAACCACCCAGTCCGTCTCGGGTGAAAAAAACCCAGCTGGTTTCTCCAGTTAACGGCTGCATCGGAGTTCAAGGATCCCCCTGCCTCAGAGCAATATGCCCCAAGCTTCTTTGTTTTCTCTAGTCTAGTGCCTAGTCCCTGGCCTTTATCACTCTGATCTCATAAGCTGATAAGGTCTGCTGATGCTGTGTGGACCCACACAAAGCTACCACCACAATGTGTGATATGTGGGAATAAAAGGTCATGCAGAAAAGAGACATTAATTCTCACCGTTCAGAATACTTTCTCACAGCTTGAATTCCTTTGAGCTTTAGCATGTTACTGTATGTAATGCTTATTTAAATGAGAATATTGAGTCGACATGTTGACTGCCACAAAGTATATTGTATATAAGCTTATGAACTATTTCCTAATACAAGAACTGCAGTCGACAGGAAAAGTGAACTTTTTCCTCCTCTCTCCCTCTTTGACCCCTTGTCTGAAAGCAGGTGAATCTGAGGAAGCCATAGCAGCCAATTCTTTGGACCCCGGCAGCATCCAGCACATGGTGAACGAGCAAGGTCAAAGGGTCATCACCATAGTGACCGACCAACACGGCAACCTGCAGACTGGAGGGCTTGGTCAGCCATTCTTTGTCACAATGCAGCATGGACAACAGAGTAAGAGAACGTCTTGCTTTTGGTCACTTAACATAGTCCCTGCTCCATTTCAGCCTGTAGCCACATCCCATAGCCCCTATCCATTTGGGAACAGTTTCCCGGACCCTACTCCTGGACTAAAAAGCACGCTCAGTGGAGAATCTCAATTGAAAGCTCTTTTTAGTCTAAGAGTATGCTTTCTCTGGGTCTAGGAAACCGGCACTTGATGTTCTAATGCTGCGTACATAATCAAGTGGGACGGTGGTATTTACCACATACGACTGGGGGAAAATCTGCTCGCCCCTCCAACTGATACTACTATTACTAGTGGAAAACTCATCCATCATCCTGGAGGTCCGACTTCTCCCACATGCTGACCTGAGGTCACCTACTGAGGAAATTACCTCGATAAAGCATTTTCGGCAGTTGAATGCAACAACAAAACATTATTTATAAAAAGTAATCTATTAATATCGTTGACACAGCTTGTTGGCCATTAGCCAATCTGTGTTTCTCAACGAGTTCAAAGAACGTGAATGCATCCAATTGGTATTTATGACTTCACAACTGGTAATTACCCCCTTCTCATTGGTTATGAACACAGCATTAAAGTAGTCAGTACGTTTAGCAATATGGTGGAATGTCCACTTACCCTACAAGAAACCTTATTGTTGTGACAATGTGAACCTTGTATTTGTAGACGATGGTTTTTAGCTTTCTGGGCAGATTGTTTTGTGCTAGTTGCTTTGTAGAACACTGTGTTCTACTTCATCATTAATGAACAGTCCATTCGGGAAGTATTCAGACCACTTCCCTTTTCCACGTTTTGTTACGTTACAGCGTTACTCTAAGATATATTTTCCTCATCACAATACCCCATAATGACAAAGCGAAAACACGTTTTTAGATTATTATTGCAAATAAAAAAACAGATACCTTATTTAAATAAGTATTCAGACCCTTTGCTATGAGACTTGAAATTGAGCTCAGGTGCATCCTGTTTCCATTTATCATCTTTGAGATGTTTCTACAATTTGATTGGTCCACCTGTGGTAAATTCAATTGATTGGACATGATTTGGAAAGGCACACACCTGTCTATATAAGGTCCCACAGTTGACAGTGCATGTCAGAGCAAAAATCAAGCCATGAGGTCGAAGGAATTGTCCGTAGAGCTCCGAGACAGGATTGTGTCGAGACACAGATCTGGGGAAGGGTACCAAAACATTTCTGCAGCATTGAAGGTCCTCAAGAACACAGTGGCCTCCATCATTCTTAAATGGAAGAAGTTTGGAACCACCAAGACTCTTCCTAGAACGGGCCGCCCTGCCAAACTGCGCAGTCGGGGGAGAAGGGCCTTGGTCAGGAAGGTGACCAAGAACCCGATGGTCACTCTGACAGAGCTCCAGAGTTCCCCTGTGGAGATGGGATAACCTTCCATCTCTGCAGCACTCCACCAATCAGGCCTTTATGGTAGAGTGGCCTGACGGAAGCCACTCCTCAGTAAAAGGCACATGACAGCCCGCTTGGAGTTTGCCAAAAGGCACCTAAACAACTCCCATGAAAAACTAGATTCTCTGGTCTGATGAAACCAAAATTGAGGTCTTTGGCCTGAATGGTGAAGCATGGGGGTGGTAGCATCATGCTGTGGGGATGTTTTTCAGTGGCAGGGACTGGGAGACTAGTCAGGATCGAGGGAAAGATGAGCAGAGCAAAGTACAGAGAGATCCTTGATGAAAACCTGCTCCAGAGCACTCAGGACCTCCCACTGGGGTGATGGTTCTCCTCCCAACAGGACAATGACCATAGGCACACAGCCAAGAAAACGCAAGAGTGGCTTCGGGACAAGTCTCTGAATGTCCTTGAGTGGCCCAGCCAGAGCCCGGACTTGAACCCGATCGACCATCTCTGGAGAGACCTGAAAATAGCTGTGCAGCGATGCTCCCCATCCAACCTGACAGTGCTTGAGAGGATCTGCAGAGAAGAATGGGAGACACTCCCCAAATACAGGTGTGCCAATCTTGTAGCGTCATACCCAAGAAGACTCAAGGCTGTAATCGCTGCCAAAGGTGCTTCAACAAAGTACTGAGTAAAGGGTCTGAATACTTGTGTAGATGTGATATTTCAGTTTTTTATTTTTTATAAATTGGGAAAAACCTGTTTTTGCTTTGTAATTATGGGGTATTTTGTGTAGATTAATGGGTGGAAAAAAACGATTTAATCCTTTTTAGAATAAGGCTGTAACATATTTTTTTGGGGGAAAGGTCTAGTGGTCTGAATACTTTCCGAATGCACTGTATTTTAATAAGTAACCTATATTCACTTTCGAGACTGTATGATCCTCCAGGCTCTGAACTGTTGTCTGTTGATTTGCAGTGTTGGCGATGCCAGCCAATCAGGTGACAGAGGAGGTGGTTGAAGAGGAACCCCAGCCCCCGCCCGCCCGCAAGAGGAAACTGGAGGCCTCTGCTAATCACATGGAGTCTGGAGACACGGTCAGGGGGGGACCACATCTTAGATGATTTTTTCTTGTGCAACACATTGAACTGATATGCTTCTGCCATTTAACCAGTTTTATTTAATATTGCTCTAGAGATTCTAGCAGCTGTGAAAATGTTGTTTTTGCATAGATTATAAGAGAAACCCATAGATTATTTTGGTACTTTGATACTGTGCAGTTGGCACAAGTGGGGTGCAAGTGTGTGACCTGCAGTCTGACCTTTTGGTCTCCTTTTTTCTATCTATCCATCCATCCATCCCTCCATCCAGGAGCAGTTACAGAGGCAGCTGCAGGAGGCCAACAGGAAGGCCCAGGAGTACCGGCAGCAGCTGATGTGCAAGGAGCAGGAAGCAGAGCAGTACCGCATGAAGCTGGAGGCAATGTCGCACAGCCATACCAACGGCACCTCAGAGCAGGAGGAGGTGGTTGGGGGTGAGGAGGAGGAGGAGGAGGTGGAGGAGGTGCAGGTGGAGACGTCGGGCAGCGAGGAGGTGATGCTCCAGGAGGGAGCCATCATCATCAAGACGGAGGAGCTGGACTCGGCCGAGGAGCAGGTGACGCTGGTGGACTCAGCGCCCTCCCACACAGAGGTAATCTCATAATGTCAGACAGACTGATGTCACTGACTGAAGGAGAAATGGACACGTGGACTCAGGCGACGGGGCAGCCTGTCAGCGTTTTCATAGCTCTTTTGTTAATTTTTTCCTCTTCTAATTTTCCTGCTATGTTTTGTTTTTGTACAATATTTACTTACTCTTTCTGCTGTTTTATTTTCCTCAATCGTGTTTTTTTATTTTATTATAATTTTCTTTACAAATGGCGAAGCGAGGAGCTGAATATAAGGATGCGTGTCACACAAGGTTGATTGAGGAGCGGGAACGGGACCTGCTCAGCCTGTGACTCAGTAAAGTTGCCTAACTGAAGAACGTCTATGCTACCTGGAAGAAACAGGGCACTCGGTCTCGGATATCTATGGTGTCTGAGACATGTCAATGGTGTGTGAGAAATACATTTTCATGGTTCCAACCGCCTGTCCTAAGGTGCCCAAGATGCAAATCCAAAGTTTATTAGACACGTCCATCCATAGTACCAGAGGACAGGTCTGTGGAGAGAACACTGTTTTGTTCACCTCCTTCAGGTCTCAAAAGTCGCCCGCTGCCTCACTCTTCCATCCAACCACCTACAACCACAGGCAATGGGAATTATATTTAAGCATGCCCATTTCCTATTTTAAAATAATCCTCTTACTCGACAAATGACCGGGCTTGTAGTTGGCAACAGTCATTCCCAGCATGTATTGGGCTCATTATTCACAGCGTAGTAATGAATTGTTGTGAATGGCAGTGTTTTGACTTTCATGGCACCACATTAGCTTTGTCCTCTAGTTGTTGTCGTCAGTGCCACTTCCATAGTTCAGTAGTGATTATAGGTTGACTGTTGCACAAGCCACAACTCTCCTCCCGCTGATGTTGACGCAAACTTCCCACTGTTTTAATGCCCCCGTGGCTTTAATCACTAGTAGCCCCACTCTCCAAAGCCGGAGATGGACAGGAATAAGGATGTCAGATTAGGTGGCTGTGTCCTTCTGTCAATGCCGTTCTCACGTCCCGACACTTGTTTCTATCACAGTTACTGTGCCGTGATACTTTTTAGTGTTCTCCCAAACTGAATGAGAATGTGATGGACATACCTTGGACAACCTCTGCGTTAACATTCATCACTTGGGTGAAGGGTGTGAAAGGAACATAATCTCTGCCCGCTGTTCAGTAAGGGCCAAATGTATACTTGAAATGCCAACGCTGATTTAAATTGTGCCTACATTTTACATTGATGTCATGGGGGGGGGGGGTGGATTTCCACGGAAATTAGGGTTATGCTTGTGGATCTGAAGTTCTGGTATGTCCCTAGTGTATCCGATACTTTTGCCCAGGTGTACATTTTTCATTAGACCCACTAAAGTTTGTTGAAACAAAATTTTTATGAGTGTAACAATGTTGATACACTATATATACAAATGAGTGGATTCGGCTATTTCAGCCACACCCGTTGCTGACAGGTGTATAACATCGAGCACACAGACATGCAATCTCCATAGACAAACATTGCCAGTAGAATGGCCGTACTGAAGAGTTCAGTGGCTTTCAATGTGGCACCGTCATAGGATGCCACTTTTCCAACAAGTCAGTTCATCAAATTTCTGCCCTGCTAGAGCTTCCCCGGTCAACTGTAAGTGCTGTTATTGTGAAGTGAAAATGTCTAGGAGCAACAACGGCTCAGCCGCGAAGTGGTAGGCCACACAAGCTCACAGAACGGGACCGCCGCGTGCTGTAGTGTGTAAAAATCGTCTGTCCTCGGTTGCAGCACTCACTACCGAGTTCCAAACTACCTCTGGAAGCAACATCCGCACAATAACTGTTAGTCGGGAGCTTCATGAAATGGGTTTCCATGGCCGAGCAGCCACACACAAGCCTAAGATCACCATGTGCAATGCCAAGCGTCAGCTGGAGTGGTGTAAAGCTCGCCGCCATTGGACTCTGGAGCAGTGGAAACGCGTTCTCTGTAGTGATGAATCACGCTTCACCATCTGGCAGTCTGACGGACAAATCTGGGTTTGGCGGATGCCAGGAGGACGCTACCTGCCCGAATGCAGAGTGCCAACTGTCAAGTTTGGTGGTGGAGGAGGAATAATGGTCTGGGGCTGTTTTTCACACCTTTGGGATTAATTGGAACGCCAACTGCGAGCCAGGCCTAATCGCCCAACATCAGTGCCCGACCTCACTAATGCTCTTGTGGCTGAATGGAAGCAATACCCCGCAGCAATGTTCCAACATCTAGTGGAAAGCCTTCCCAGAAGAGTGGAGGCTGTTATAGCAGCAAAAGGGGGACCAACGCCATATTAATGCCCATGATGTTGGAATGAGATGTTCGACGAGCAGGTGTCTACATACTTCTGGTCATGTGGTGTGTGTGTATATACTCAAATCTTAGCATTAAAATAATGTTTATGTACTCTGATCCTTGGTCAGTTTTTGAGAGGAGAGTGCATTTTGTATATTTTGATTTCCCACCATGGCAAAATGGGTAGACTAAATACATCACCCAATTTTGAGTTCAGAATTGAAACCCCCCCAGACAACCTCTTTACTTACCAGCCCCAGTACCTCTACTGCCCCTTTGCAGTTATTGGAGGAAGAGGCCTGCTGTTTTGCTGGAATACCGTTCCTCTGGCCTATGGCGCTCTCCACTCACCCATTGTAAACTTTCATTTGTTCAGAAGTCAATATTCTTCACAACTATTATAGTTATTTTTTTATAAGCTCTCCGCAAGCCTTTTTCTTATGTACATATAAAATTGTATTTTTTTAAGTGTATCTGAATGCTTTGGGATGTAGACTGCCTATATATGAAATATAAGCACATCTTCCCTTTTAGTTTAGCATCTCTTTGCTAGATTGTATAGTTGAACATGTATGCACCAATTTGATGAAATAATCATATTTACCATGATTTGACTGTGTTGTAGCTCTACCTGTTGTTTCACTACTGTTCTCACAGTTGGGGGCACTTCACCGAGCCATGAATGACTGTGTGGACTTTGATTGCTTCGATTAAAAAAAACTATGAAAACTGTCTTTTTAAGATGTTGCAACCGGTATCTGGCACATGATTTGACGTGTTTGTTGGATAACCTCAGTCTTTTCAGAGATGGAGAACTCGTTGCTCAGTACCATTTCCTCTGTTTTATGCATTGTTCCATATGTTGACCAGCGGGTGGCACTACACTTTAACGAACTCACCGGGTCTGTGAAATGAAGTTGAACGGGATCGTATATCTATATTTCTTTCCCTCAATTGAGTTGTTTTGCTACTAATACAGAAAGTGAAACAACTGTAGAGTATCCCACAGTGATATTGAAGCTTTATTAAATACTTTTTCTAACTCCCTTATCACTATGACCCGTAGTAATTTATGTAAGATGATATTTCACTTGTACTTTCTATTGAGATAACATAATTGAAAATAAAATACAAGCTCAAGCGATGTGGGTCTTGGGTTCAAAGGCCCTGTGACTCTGTCCTCACTGTGGTCAAGATCCCTCACAGTCACATTTGAAATGAAAACTCCACTCAAAAACTATATTTTGGTATTTCTATCAACAATGTACTGATGAAACAAATACCACAGTGTTTGGGTGGATTCTTCCTTTAACTTCCCAAATTTGATGCGGCATGCCAAGTTCTCCAACTGTTTTGGATTTGCAATGTTACACAGCTACTCCTGGCACTGCAGTGAAGTTACCTTTTATTGTAAAGCTTTGAAATGTGTGATCTTCTGACTTACGATAAAGCATCTGAAAACATTTTCATGATGATATAATAGAATATACCTGATCCAGAATTCTTATTAGATCTCTCTATTGGGATACAGTATACTAGTGTTTTTATGATAACAGACATCAAAACAAACCCCATTTTGAAATCAACGGAACACTATCAGGGACTTTCCTCTTGACAATTTTGAGAAGATAACGAACGATGATCTTGCCACAAGAATGGAGTTGTGTAACGAATAATGTAGGATCGTTTTGTATAATTGTTTTTTTTATTTTTATTTCAAGAGAAGTGTATGGACTATTTGTAAACGTCAAATAAATGCAAACTCTTATACGAGAACTGCTTTTTTTGTAACACCATGCGGGTTACCCTACAATAACCTGTGTAATAGATGCTTCTATTGTAGTAGGTCTACCTGCTGCTGTAACCCCTGTTCACATCTATGTGTTAAAGGAAAATTCCACCCAAAAATGATCTTTTGGTATTTGTTTCATTAGTCCAATGTTGATATAGTCCCAAAATGTTTTGCATGTCAGCAATCAACTTGTCAAGATATATACACTACCGGTCAAACGTTTTAGAACACCTCATTCAAGGTTTTTCTTTATTTGTACTATTTTCTACATTGTAGAATAATAGTGAAGACATCAAAACTATGAAATAACACATGGAATCATGTAGTAATCAAAAAAGTGTTAAACAAATCAAAATATGTTATATTTGATTTTCTTCAAATAGCCACCCTTTGCCTTGATGACGGCTTTGCACACTCTTGGCGTGTTGAATGAGCAAATGTGCTCGTCTTTATATTTCCTAGAAAATCATTTGAAATAGTGGACCCGTTGCTGACAGGTGTAAAAAAAAAAAAATTTGCACACCGCCATGCAATCTCCATAAACAAACATTGGCAGTAGAATGGCCTTACTGAAGAGCCCTGCTAGAGCTGCCCCGGTCAACTGTAAGTGCTATTATTGTGAAGTGGAAATGTCTAGGAGCAACAACAGCTCAGCCGAGAAGTGGTAGGCCACACAAGCTCACAGAACGGGACCGCCGATTTGCTGAAGCGCGTAGCGTGTAAAAATCGTCTGTCCTCAGTTGCAACACTCACTACCGAGTTCCAAACTGCCTCTGGAAGCAACGTCAGCACAATAACTGTTCATTGGGAGCTTCATGAAATAGGTTTCCATGGCCGAGCAGACGAACACAAGCCTAAGATCACCATACGCAATGCTAAGCGTCGGCTGGAGTGGTGTAAAGCTTGCCGCCATTGGACTGGAGCAGTGGAAACGGGTTCTCTGGAGTGATGAATCAGCTTTATCATCTGGCAGTCCGACGGACAAATCTGGGTTTGGCGGATGCCAGGAGAATGCTACCTGCCCGAATGCATAGTGCCAACTGTCAAGTTTGGTGGAGGAGGAATAATGGTCTGGGGCTGTTTTTCATGGTTCAGGCCCCTTAGTTCCAGTGACGGGAAATATTAACTCTACAGCATACAATGACATTCTAGACGATTCTGTGCTTCCAACTTTGTGGTATCAGTTTGGGGAAGGCACTTTCCTGCTTCGGCATGACAATACCCCTGTGCACAAAGCGAGGTCTATACAGAAATTGACAAAAAGTATGTACAAAAAGTACTGTAATTTTCTAAACGGTTCACCCAATATGGATGAAAATACTCTCAAATTAAAGCTGATAGTCTGCACTTTAATAGTTATTGTATCATTTAAAATCCAAAGTGCTAGATTACAGAGCCAAAACAAAATTGGAGCTCACTGTATTTCTCGTTTCTCTGTGACAATGGAGTCATCTACATAGACATTATGCAGCGGAATACCAATGTAGTTGTGCTGTTTAGCTGGACTATGTTGTGGTTCCCAGAAGTTCTAGTTTTTCTTGTGGCCACCAGATAAACAAAACTATTTTTCTAGCCACAGGTCAATCTATGTATAAAGACATGTATGGCTGAGTTAACATGTCTGTAAATAATCTTGGATCACAGTGTGTTGTGTTCTCACATCTCTTTTCTTGTAATCCATAAGTAAAAGTGTATGAGAGGTGGATAGCCTACACTCTTAGAAAAAAGGGTTCCAAAAGGGTTCTTCGGCTTTCCCCATAAGAGTGAACCCTTTTTGGCTCCATGTTGTCACGATCGTTAGAGTGAGTGGACCAAGGCGCAGCGTTGAAGGCAAACATATTTATTTAAAGAGAGTAAACACTCGAACAAAACAACAAACGATACGTGCAGTCCTACGGTACAAACCAAAAGGAACAAGATCCCACAACTATTGTGGGAAAACAGCCTCTATAAATATGGCTCCCAATCAGAGACAACCAGCAACAGCTGACACTCGTTGCCTCTGATTGGGAACCACTCTGGCCAACACAGAAATACAATACATAGAATATACACACCCTGGCTCAACATATAGAGTCCCCAGAGCCAGGGTGTGACAGTACCCCCCCCCTAAAGGCGCGGACTGCGACCGCGCCTAAACGTAAACAAACCAGGGGAGGGCTGGGTGGGCATTCCTCCTCGGAGGCGGTTCCGGCTCCGGGCTTGACCACCACCCTTCAGCCATCCCCCCGTGGCGCCCCTGGTCCGGTCTGGCCCCGCTGGCTGGAGCTGGACTGGACATCGTAGAAGCGGATTGCTTAGGCTCCGGTGTGGAGCAGCTGACCGGTACCTTACCAGGCACCGGTGACCCAGGCACGGGTTGTGCCGGACTGACGACGCGCACCCCTGGCTTGGTGCGTGGAGCAGGAACGGGCCGGACCGGGCTGACGATGCGCACCCCTGGCTTGGTGCGTGGAGCAGCAACGGGCCGGACCGGGCTGACGATGCGCACCCCTGGCTTGGTGCGTGGAGCAGTAACGGGCCGGACCGGGCTGACGATGCGCACCCCTGGCTTGGTGCGTGGCGCAGGAACGGGCCGGACCGGGCTGACGATGCGCACCCCTGGCATGGTGCGTGGCGCAGGAACGGGCCGGACCGGCTGACGATGCGCACCCCTGGCTTGGTGCATGGAGCCGGAACGGGCCGTACCGGGCTGACGATGCGCACCCCTGGCTTGGTGCGTGGAGCAGGAACGGGCCGGACCGGGCTGACGATGCGCACCCCTGGCTTGGTGCGTGGAGCAGGAACGGGCCGGACTGGGCTGACGATGCGCACCCCTGGCATGGTGCGTGGCGCAGGAACGGGCCGGCCGGGCTGGCGACGCGCACCGTAGGCTTGGTGCGAGGAGCAGGAACAGGCCGGGCCGGGCTGGCGACGCGCACCGTAGGCTTGGTGCGAGGACCAGGAACAGGCCGGGCTGGCGACGCGCACCGTAGGCTTGGTGCGAGTGGCAGGAACAGGCCGGGCTGGGCTGGCGATGCGCACCGGAGGTTGGTGCGAGGGGCAGGAACAGGCCGGGCCGGGCTGGCGACGCGCACCGTAGGCTTGGTGTGAGGGGCAGGAACAGGCCGGGCCGGGCTGGCGACGCGCACCGTAGGCTTGGTGCGAGGGGCAGGAACAGGCCGGGCCGGGCTGGCGACGCGCACCGTAGGCTTGGTGCGAGGGGCAGGAACAGGCCGGGCCGGGCTGGCGACGCGCACCGGGGGCTTGGTGCGAGGAGCAGGAACAGGCCGGGCCGGGCTGTGGAGACGGATAGGAGGCCTGGAGTGAAGAGCTGCCATAACCCGTCCTGGCTGAATGCCTACCTTCACACACTCTGTGTGAGGCATCAGCACAGGACGTACAGGGCTGTGTACCCGTACTGGCATAACAGCACGTGACACTGGCGCAGGATATCCGGGACCGAGGAGAGGCACTGGAGGCCACGAGCGCTGAGCCGGCACACTCCGTCCTGGCTGCATGCCCACCTTCGCACGACACGTGCGGGGTGCTCGCACAGGACGTACCAGACTATGCCGGACCACTCGTGGCACAGTACGCAGCTCCGCATACCCCGGAACCTGCCCAGTCTCCTGCTGCCATGCCTGAGCACGGGGAGTTGGCTCCGCTCTCCATCCAGGCTCCGCCAACCTGCCTTCTGGCCCCCCAAACCTGGTGGCCTCCTCTCCTAATCTCCCAATACAACCTGTGGCAGCCTCCTGCTGCCCCGTCGCCCATGCCGTGTGCCCCCCCCTAAAAATTTATTGGGGGTGCCTCTCGCCTGTCCGACCACGGCCCGGTTGACGCCGCTTCTCCTCTCCTGCCTGGGTCTTCCCCTTCATAGCCTTCCGGTACCGGACGGCCTCCTCCTTCGTAATCTGCCCCCAACCGAGGAGGACATCCACCAGAGTTACCTCCTGTTCCTGGACACGCTGCTTGGTCCTGGTATGGTGGGATCTTCTGTCACGATCGTTAGAGTGAGTGGACCAAGGCGCAGCGTTGAAGGCAAACATATTTATTTAAAGAGAGTAAACACTCTAACAAAACAACAAACGATACGTGCAGTCCTACGGTACAAACCAAAAGGAACAAGATCCCACAACTATTGTGGGAAAACAGCCTCTATAAATATGGCTCCCAATCAGAGACAACCAGCAACAGCTAACACTCGTTGCCTCTGATTGGGAACCACTCTGGCCAACACAGAAATACAATACATAGAATATACACACCCTGGCTCAACATATAGAGTCCCCAGAGCCAGGGTGTGACACATGTAGAACTCTTTTGGGTTCGATGTAGAACCCTCTGTGGAAAGGGTCCTACATGTAACCCAAAAGGGTTCTATCTGGATCCAAAATAGTTCTACCTCGAACCAAAAAGGGTTCTTCAAAGGGTTCTCGTATGGGGACAGCCGAAAAACCCTTTTGGGTCCTTGATAGTGTACTGTGTACAAAACCGCCAATTCTGTGCAGTATTTAGGTGCAGTGTTTCTTGTTGGAAAAAAATCACTGGCGTACAAATGATCTGAGATGTCTTCACCTTATTTTTCCCATAGTCAACTGTGAAAAAATATTTGGTGCTTGCCTACGAGGCAAGGTGAAGGGAATTGTTCTCTCAAATAATATCGTTGAAGTCATCATCTGATGTCAGTCACAAAAAATATGTAAATGCATACAGACTCAGCTGTCTTATTATCCAATGTGAAATACTGTTTTATAATCATGTTTTCTCATGAATATAACAATGTATGGAAAGCTTTCATTCCTTGTGAAAGGTAGTGTTACCTAATGTCCTTTTACTTTTATAGATGCTGCAACATGGTCTCAGTGCATTTCATATTATTCTGTACGTAAATTTGAGACACTCATTTAGTATGATATGTAAAGTTTCGTATGGCATGTATTAATTTGTGGATGTCCATCACACATTTGGTTTGATATGTTACGAAATACAATTCATAGTATATGTTACGAATTTGCAAAAGTTGCAATATGTTACGAATTGGATAAATGTACTAAATGTTACAAATATACGAAACGTATGCTATGTTACGAATTCTAGATAGGTGGCTAACGTTAGCTAGCTGGCTAACATTACCTAGGCTATGGGTTAGGGTTAGGCGTTAGGGTTAAGGTTAGTGTTAGGGGAAGGGTTAGCTAAAGGGGTTAGGGTTAGGGTTAGTGGAAGGGTTAGCTAACATGCTAAGTAGTTACAAAGTAGCTTAAAAGTAGTAAGTAGTTGAAAAGTTGCTAATTAGCTTGAATGCTAAAGTTGTCCCTGATGAGATTCGAACTCACAACCTTTGGGTTGCTAGATGTTCGCTTTATACTCCCACCCACCCTACTTTAATGTTTGTCTTAAGTAACCATCTGTCTTATGTAACCATACCATACCAAACCTAACATATCATATTAATTTGAGTATCCCTGTTTTGGTTTACTATGTTACGTCTAGTCTATGAGACCAGGCTGCAACACTGTATGATACAGAAGACATCAAGCACCTTCAGATGAGCGGGTTCCTTAACTTATTGATACATCGATTTAGTCAGTTCATATACACTACCGATCAAAAGTCTTAGAACACCTACTCATTCAAGGGTTTTTCTTAATTTTTACTATTTTCTACATTGTAGAATAATTGTGAAGACATCAAAACTATGAAATAACACATGGAATCATGTAGTAACCAAAAAAGTGTTAAACAAATCAAACTATATTTTAGATTTGAGATTCTTCAAATAGTCACCATTTGCCTTGATGACAGCTTTGCACACTCTTGGCATTCTCTCAACCAGTTTCACCTGGAATGCTTTTCCAACAGTCTTGAAGGAGTTCCCACATATGCTGAGCACTTGTTGGCTCCTTTTCCTTCACTCTGCGGTCCGAGTCATCCCAAACCATCTAAATTTGGTTGAGGTCGGGCCAGGTCATCTGATGCAGCACTTCATCACTCTCCTCTTGGTAAAATAGACCTTACACAGCCTGGAGGTGTGTTGGGTCATTGTCCTGTTGAAAAACAAATGATAGTCCCACTAAGCCCAAACCATATGGGATGGTGTATCACTGCAGAATGCTGTGGTAGCCATGCTGGTTAAGTGTGGCTTGAATTCTAAATAAATCACAGACAGTGTCATCAGCAAAGCACCCCCACACCATAACGCCTCCTCCTCCATGCTTTACGGTGGGAAATACACATGCGGAGGTCATCCGTTCACCCAAACACGTCTCACAAAGACACGGCGGTTGGAACCAAAAATCTCCAATTTGGACTCCAGACCAAAGGACACATTTCCACCAGTCTAATGTCCATTGCTCATGTTTCTTGGCTCAAGCAAGTCTCTTCTTATTATTGGTGTCCTTTAGTAGTGGTTTCTTTGCAGCAATTTGACCATGAAGTCCTGATTCACAGTCTCCTCTGAACAGTTATGTTGAGATGTGTCTGTTACTTGAACTCTGTGAAGCATTTATTTGGGCTGCAATTTCTGAGGCTAGTAACTCTAATGAACTTATCCTCTGCAGCAGAGGTAACTCTGGGTCTTCCATTCCTGTGGCGGTCCTCATGAGAGACAGTTTCATCATAGCGCTTGATGGTTTTTGTGACTGCACTTGAAGAAACTTTCAAAGTTCTAGAAATGTTCTGGATTGACTGACCTTCATGTCTTAAAGTAATGATAGACTGTTTCTCTTTGCTTATTTGAGCTGTTCTTGCCATAAATGGAATTGGTATTTTACCAAATGGTGCTAACTTCTGTATACCCCCCCTACCTTGTCACAACACAACTGATTGGCTCAAACGCATTAAGAAGGAAAGAAATTCCACAAATTAACTATTAAGAAGGCAAACCTGTTAATTGAAATGCATTCCAGGTGACTATGTCATGAATCTGGTTGAGAGAATGCCAAGAGTGTGCAAAGCTGTCATCAAGGCAAAGGGTGGCTATTTGAAGAATCTTAAATATAAAATATATTTTGATTTGTTTAATGCTTTTTTGATTACTACATGATTCCATATGTGTTATTTCATAGTTTTGATGTCTTCACTATTATTCTACAATATAGAAATTAGTAAAAATAAAGAAAAAATGTTGACTGGTAGTGTATAACTATGTATGTGATGTAATCTGTATGCTTTCTGTACCAGTCCCTTCAGATTTGGCCTCTGGGTAAAGTGAGCCCTGATTTATAAAAATAAAACAAATACACACATCAAAATACAAACACAAAATGCAAGCAGAAAGAAAACACGGACACAGTCATAAAAAAGAAACACAATCAGTTATAAGGTCCTCAATCAGCTTTCTGAATTGCCCTAGGTCTAGTGGCACCAAAAGTTCACATTTTAAGATAATTTAGAAGATTGTTCCACAAATACATTCATGGCTCTGCTGTTAGGCTACCATTCTCTCAATCATGCTTCATAGTTCAAAATGTTATGAACTATCACGCCCGAGATTCTATTTAATTGACGTCACTGTTAAGTGTTTTTTAATCCGTTTGGTCAACATTTTCATCCCGTTGTTACATAGCCAACCATGACGTATGGAACATTTTGATGTACTGATGGTTGCCTATAAAACCCTGTAATTCTAAGAAGTAAGTGTCAGATGGTTTTGAACTCAGTCAAAATCACTTCAGTATTAAGGGCGATAATGAGTAGGCCTACGTTCAGTCATTTGTTGACAGCGAGCCTGCTGAGATTGATCCACGAGCGGCTGCTTCTGTGTGCAGCTTGTCTGATGCTTGCGACTGGTTTAGCAGTCTACTTGTATTGGAAATATCACGGCGTTGGTGAGGATCCACAGGCCACCTTTGGGAGCGTGGACCGTGTCACGGTTGAGGACAGTACGTTTATAGAGTTTACAATGTCCAGACAGCAATATTACATATTAAGTCCGGACTGATACTATGTCGAGGCTTTGTTCGTCCCAAATTACACCCTATTCCCTATTTACTACACTACTTTTGACCAGGGGTTTTGGTCAGAAGTTGCCTAGTGCACTAATAAGGGAATATGGTGCCATTTGGTCAAAAGTAGTGCACTACATAAGGAATAGGGTGCCATTTGGGATGTAGACATGATTCCTAGCAAGCCCAGAGGGGATTTTATACTTTTTTTCTATGTAGCCCAGATGCTATTAATAACAACAAACAAACATGCGCTTTGAAACCAACCTGTTAAACGTAGAGAAATAATCCTTGAAATGGTTTTATTCATAAAGATTATGAGCCCACCCTGGGCCAGGAGGACCCAGTCCTTGTTCAGGTAAGAATGCTGCAGGCCTATCAATAGCTTGGGTGCCAGTCTTTCTGCTCTCTTGCCAATTCCATCGTGGCAATATGATATTGGCATCACAATCCCATAAGGAGTGGACAGAGAGCTGAAACAGACTGGCACCCAGGCTATAACAATACTGCTTCATTAGCAGTATTAGTTCAATAACAATCTGTCATTCAAACTGACTTAAATTGATCCTGATCTTCCTTAGTATGTGGATGAGGAGGTTGGGCACCGGTCCTGTCTGGCTTTAATCCCTTGGTCTGGACCCTTGTGTGTTCCTATCTTTGTGAGTCTATCCATTCTGATACTCTCTAGTCTTTAGAGGATATTAAAGATTAACATCTAGTCACTAGTTTTCTGAAAAGCAACATAATGAAAACATATTCCCTTGTCTTCATAGCCTGTCTTCTCCAAGGCCAAACCAGTCTACTACCTCACTCGTGCTGGGAGAATGCTGGTAACAGAGCTTGCAGTATTAAACACACAGGTAACCAATCAAAGTATTAACCAATGCTCATCTGATCTTATAGGGAGAATTTATTTAATTTGATGGCTTTACCCTGTTCCATCTTTTTTCATTGACTTCCTATTTGGTGATTAAGGAGCCTACCATTCACCTCACTGAAGCGGGGAAACTAGTGTTTGATGAACTATCAGCACCTGCAGATAGCCATTCACAGGTAGCCAATCACATTATTAGACGGTCATAAATGATTAGTAACTTGCGGTACCCTAGTGGCAAAGTGGGCAAACTTAGGCAGGAAATGGCAACAATGAACAGTAAGGCATCGTATTCATGCATAAAAAAACTAATAATTAAAGAAAAGCATTGTAAGTTTGAATTTTGTGAAGTTAGTGTGGGAGAGGTGTAAAAGTTATTGTTATCAATCAATAATGACAAACCTGGCATTGACACCTTATACTGAACAAATATATAAATGCAGCATGCAACAATTTCAAAGATTTTACGGAGTTACAGTTCATATAAGGAAATCAGTAAATTGAAATAAATTCATTAGGCCCTAATCTATGGATTTCACATGACTGGTAATACAGATATGCATCTGTTGGTCACAGATACCTTAAAAAATAAGGTAGGGGCGTGGTTCAGAAAACCAGTCAGTATCTGGTGTGACCATAATTTGCCTCATGCAGCGCGACACATCTCCTTCGCATAGAATTGATGAGGCTGTTGATTGTGGCCTGTGGAATGTTGTCCCACTCCTCTTCAATGGCAGTGCGAAGTTGCTGGATTTTGGCGGGAACTGGAACACGCTGTCGAACACGTCAATCCTGAGCATCCCAAACATTTACATTACATTACATTTTAGTCATTTAGCAGACGCTCTTATCCAGAGCGACTTACAGTTAGTGAGTGCATACATAATTTTTCATACTGGCCCCCCGTGGGAATCGAACCCACTGAGCTATCTCCCTGCCGGCCATTCCCTCCCCTACCCTGGACGACGCTGGGCCAATTGTGCGCCGCCCCATGGGTCTCCCGGTCGCGGCCGGCAACGACAGAGCCTGGATTCGAACCAGGATCTCTAGTGGCACAGCTAGCACTGCGCCACTCGGGAGGTGGCTCAATGGGTGACATGTCTGGTGAGTGTGCAGGCCATGGAAGAACTGGGACATTTTCAGCTTCCATGAATTGTGTACAGATCCTTGCGACATGGGGCCGTGCATTATCATGCTGAAACATGAGGTGATGGCGGTGGATGAATGGCACGACAATGGGCCTCAGGATCTCATCAATGTATCTCTGTGCATTACAATTGCCATTGATAAAATGCAATTGTGTTCATTGTCGGTAGCTCATGTGTGCCCATACCATAACCCCATCGCCACCATGGGGAACTCTGTTCACAATATTGACATCAGCAAACCGCTCGCCCACACGATGCCATACACGTGGTCTGCGGTTTTGAGGCCGGTTGGACATACTGCCAAATTCTCTAATGTGACGTTGGAGGCGTCAGTTCTCTGCCAACAGCTCTGGTGGACATTCCTGCAGTCAGAATGCCAATTGCACGCTCCCTCAACACTTGAGACATCTTTGGCATTGTGTTGTGTGACAAAACTGCACATTTTAGAGTGGCCTTTTATTGTCCCCAGCACAAGGTGCACCTGTGTAATGATCATGCTGTTTAATCAGCTTCTTGGCATGCCATACCTGTCAGGTGGATGGATTATCTTGGCAAAGGAAAAATGCTCATTAAAAGGGATGTAAACAAATTTGTGCACAACATTTGAGAGAAATAAGCTTTTTGTGCACATGGAACATTTCTGAGATATTTTATTTCAGCTCATGAAACATGGGACCAACACTTTACATGTTGTGCTTACAATATTGTTCAGTATAGATGGAAAGCTACTGAGGATGGTAGCTGACTCTATAGCCACTCCTATAAGTCATATCTTTAATCTGAGACTAGAGGAAAGTGTTTGTCCTCAGGACTGGAGGGAAGTCAAAGTAATTCCGCTACCCAAGAATGGTAAAGCAGCCTTTACTGCTTCTAACAGTAGACCTATCAGCTTCCTGCCAGCTCTTAGCAAACTGTTGTAAAAAATTGTGTTTGACCAAATACTAGCTATTTCTCTGCAAACAAATTAACAACAGACTTTCAGCATGCTTATAGAGAAGGGCACTCAACATGTACTGCACTGACACAAATTACTGATGATTGGTTGAAAGAAATTGATAATAATAAGATTGTGGGAGCTGTACTGTTTGATTTCAGTGCAGCCTTTGATATTATTGACCATAACCTGTTGTTGAGAACTTAACACTAATGGTCAAAAGTTTTAGAACACCTACTCATTCAAGGGTTTTTCTTTATTTTTAATATTTTCTATGCTGTAGAATAATAGTGAAGACGTCAAAACTATGAAATAACACATATGGAATCATGTATTAACCAAAAAAGTGTTAAACAAATCAAAATATATTTTATATTTGAGATTCTTCAAATAGCCACCCTTTGCCTTGATGACAGCTTTGCACACTCTTGGCATTCTCTCAACCAGCTTCATGAGGTAGTCACCTGGAATACATTTCAATTAACAGGTGTGCCTTCTTAAAAGTTAATTTGTGGAATTTATTTCCTTCTTAATGCGTTTGAGCCAATCAGTTGTGTTGTGACAAGGTAGGGGGGGTATACAGAAGATAGCCCGATTTGGTAAAAGACCAAGTCCATATTATGGCAAGAACAGCTCAAATAAGCAAAGAGAAACGACAGTCCATCATTACTTTAAGACATGAAGGTCCGTCAATCCGGAATATTTCAAGAACTTTGAACGTTTCTTCAAGTGCAGTTGCAAAAACCATCAAGCGCTATGATGAAACTGGCTCTCATGAGGAGAGTTACAGTGGGGGAAAAAGGTATTTAGTCAGCCACCAATTGTGCAAGTTCTCACACTTAAAAAGATGAGAGAGGCCTGTAATTTTCATCATAGGTACACGTCAACTATGACAGACAAATTGAGAAAAAAAAATCCAGAAAATCACATTGTAGGATTTTTAATGAATTTATTTGCAAATTATGGTGGAAAATAAGTAGCTGGAAACATCATGCTTTGGGGCTGTTTTTCTGCAAAGGGACCAGGACGACTGAGGGAACCTTCTGGAAGGTTCCCTCATCTCCACAGAGGAACTCTGTAGCTCTGTCAGAGTGACCATTGGGTTCTTGGTCACCTCCCTGACCAAGGCCCTTCTCCTCCGATTGCTCAGTTTGGCAGGGCGGCCAGCTCTAGGAAGAGTCTTGGTGGTTCCAAAATTCTTCCATTTAAGAATGATGGAGGCTGGGGGCTGCTAGGGGCGCAATGTGCGACTGACACGTTTTCCGTTTGCTCCCACAGTATTCTTAAAATTTACGTGAATTTTGCAACAAAACCGTATTTATTTTCAAATATTAATTTGGTGATCCCTTTCCGTTATACCCAAGACTACTTTTCTTTCAAATGTCAGCATGTCTACGAAACATAAGGCCAAAAACACGACTTTGAGAACCCGGCCTACAAGACCCATTTTTATCACCACCCTCTCCTGAGTCTGAGGGCCCGGAGACTCGCACTTTACCCGGGGGTGAGGCTTTACCTGGCAGCGCTGAAATGAACATTCTCGAGTCCATCAAGCTACTACGCTCTGAGATTGTTGAAATGAAAACGGATGTAGTTGCTACCATTAAAATTATAGACTGATCATTTCAGTCAGTGGGCAAACGTACAAAATCAGCAGTGGATCAAATACTTTTTTCCCTCACTGTATAAGACTGGGAATAGAATTATATTCACCTACAAGTGGTGCTTTTCTAATTTAGTTTGCACATGGTATTCACTTTTCTCTCTTTTTTGCTGCTTGACTCACTAACACAGAACGCTACTTTAGAGGGCGGGACTGTGGGTTTGGGTTTCACACTGCACTCTCACAGACATACTGTGCGAAGAAAACATGTTCTATTTAGGCTTGTACCTCGTTTGGGAAGGTATTGTCTGGGGTGGGGGGAGGTGGATGGGGGGAGGAAGGAGGTTGAATTGTTTCGTTCTAATGTTGTCATTCTGTCTTCTTTTTAGTTTCTTTTTCCATACTTTTTCCAAGTATCTTACACCGTTCATTATTACTCTGAGACAAGTTATCCTGGGGTTTTGGGGTATTCATTACTTTTCCACTCTATGCTCTAATGACAGGGTTGTATAACGGGAGTGCTCAGGGTGGCCGAAATAATACCATCAAGTACATTTTGTGGAACATCAAAGGGGCTAACAACCCTGTGAAACGTAAGAGGGTGCTGACACATTTAAAGGGTTTGAATGCAAATGTTGCATTTCTACAAGAGACTCACTTGAGGATTGGTGAGCACTTTAGGATTCGTAGGGACTGGGTTGGTCAACTCTTCCACTCTAACTTTCATAGTAAATCAAGAGGTGCTGCCATTTTGGTTGACAAATCTGCTCCCTTTATAGCTTCTGAGGTTATTGCTGATCCTAAGGGACGATACATCATAGTAACTGGTAAACTGTTTTCTACCCCTCTTGTTTTGGCTAGTGTTTATGCTCCCAATTGAGATGACACAAGTTCCATTTCTACCTTCTTATCTGCTATACCCAATTTAGGTTCCCATTTGTTGATTTTAGGGGGGGGGGGGGGATTTCAACTGTACAATATCCCCAGTTCTTGATAAGTCCTCACAAAGAACTACAGGTCCATCTAAATGTGCCCAACTCATTCAATATTTTCTTCAGAAATATGCTATGTGTAAGGCCTGGCTTTTCCTACACCCTACAGATAGACAGTATTCCTTTTTTTCTCATGTTCATCAAACATACTCCTGCATTGATTACTTATTTTTGGACAAAAAACTTCTGCCTAACCTTCGGAGGTGTACTTATGAGAGTATTGTTATTTCTGACCATTCACCATTAGTGCTTGAGCTAGTTTCCCCAGCAACCTCCTATGTGTTATCAATGGCATCTTAACTCCATTTTACTCTCAGATAAGGAGTTTGTCAATTTCATTTCTTCTGAAATCACCTTATTCCTAGAAATTAATTCAACGGCAGGTATGTCCTGCTCTTTCATATGGGAGTCCCTCAAAGCATACCTACGTGGCCAAATTATTTCTTATACAGCCAACAAAATCAAAGCCCGCTCTCAGCTGCTTCGAGACCTGAGCGAAGCCATAGCTACATTGGATGAGAAGTATTCTACAGATCCACCCTCTCATCGATATAAAGAACTCTAGCTACTCCAATCTGAATTTGACGAGCTCTCTACCAGACAAGCTGAACAATTACTCTTACGAGCTCGATACAGAGTGTATGAGCAAGGTGACAAGGCCAGTAAACTCCTTGCACATCAGATCCGTAAATCTGAGGCCTCACATTTAATCCCACAAATAAGGACCCTGTCTGGTGATACCACAGTTATACATAAAGAGATCAATGATCAATTCAACAATTTTACTCTGCACTATACACCTGTGAATCTCCTCAAAACCCTTTGTTGATTGATTCGTTATTCGATTGTCTGAACATGCCTTCAATTGATACAGACTCCCATGACGGTTTAGAAGAGGAATTTACACCTGAGGAGATTGCAACTGCAGTGTCCGTAATGAAAAGTGGTAAATCACCGGGTCCGGACAGTTTTCCAAACAAATTTTAAAGGACGTTATCCGGTCTGCTTTGCCCATTCCTGTCTCGATTATTTGCAGAGTACCTTAATACATCAAAGCTACCGCCTAGTCTTTATCAGGCTTCAAATTCATTACTATTAAAGAAAAACAAGGACCCCCTGGAATGTGGATCTTATCGCCCAATCTCGCTTTTAAACTGTGATTACAAAATCCTAGCCAAGCTCTTAGCCACCAGTATGGAATGCTCGCTGCACCAAGTAATACACCAGACTGGCTTTATGAGAAATAGGTATTTGTTTTTCAATATTAGACGCCTTATGAATATACTGTACTCCCCAGGGTCGGGGGACCCGGAGGTGGTGGTCTCGCTCGATGTGGAAAAAGCTTTTGACCAAGTTGAGTGGGACTACCTAACAGCCGCCCTTTATAGATTTGGCTTTGGTCCCAAATTAATTGCGTGGATAAAGATTATTTATTTGTCTCCCATGGCTTGTGCACGGACTAACAACTTGTCCTCTGACTATTTTCCCTTGCACCGCGGATCCAGACAGGGTTGTCCACTCTCCCCCTTGTTGTTTGCTTTGGCAATCGAGCCCCTCGCCGTACTGCGCCTCTAATGATTCTATTCAAGGTATACTCAGGACAGGCTTAGAGCAGAAAGTCTCGCTATATGCTGACAACCTCCTTTTGTTTATCACCAACTCTGATACCTCATTACCACATTCTTAAACAGTTTGGAGCAATCTCAGGGTACAAGCTGAATCTAGGCAAGAGTGAGCTTTTTCCTGTAAATCAGGCTGCTTTAAAGTGCTCTTTTACAAGCTTTCAGTTTAGGATTGTCCGGGATCAATTCACCTACTTGGGAGTTAAAGTGACAAGGAAGTACTCAAATTTGTTTAAGGAAAACATTGTTGCTCTAGCAGACAGTTTGAAACAATCTTTTACTTTTTGGAAGTCTCTACCTCTTTCTCTTATTGGAAGGGTTAATGTCATTTAAAATGAACGTGTTACCCAAATTGTTATATTTATTTCAATGTTTACCCATTTATTCCAAAATCTTCTTTTAATTCACTGGATCAAACATTCATGTATTTTATTTGGGATGGCAAGGTACCTCGGATTGGTAGAAAACATTTACAGAAGCCTAAGGCATTGGGTGGTTTAGCTCTACCAAATTTTCAGACATACTATTGGGCTGCAAATTTCAGAGCCCTTTTGTACTGGCTGCAGACTGATCCTACTGGCCCAAGACCACTCTGGAATGAATCATGTAAACCTGCTGCACTTTCCTCTGTGTTGTGCTCGTCTCTCCCAGTGTCCCTAGGTAAAGGTGTGTCAACCCAATTGTAAAGCAGTCTCTTAAAATGTGGAATCAGTTCCGTTTAGCCTTTAGCCTTTGAGGCTTTTCTCTATCAGGCCCAATCAATCAGAACATTTTATTTCCTCCATCTTTAAATGATGGGGCTTTTGGCATCTGGCACTCACTGGGCCTCTCCTCACTAGCCCAATTATTATTTGATGATACATTTGCCTCTTTTGCTCAGCTACAGGAAAAGTTCAACCTCCCCCAATCCCACTTCTTCCACTATCTCCAGACTAGGAACTTTGTTAGAGCTAACACACCTGAATTTCCCAATAGGCCTGCAAGTACAGCTATAGAGAGCATATTTGAGCTAAACAAGCTTCTAAGGGTGCAATTTCAGATGTATACGCAATCATTAATGACTTACAGAACCCTTATTTGCTGCCTTTAAAAACTCTATGGGAAAAGGATTTGGGGGAGGAACTTGGAGAAGACACCTGGGAATCTGTGCTGCAGGGTGCATTCTTCCTCTTTTTAGCACTAGACACAGCCTCATTCAATTCAAGGTGGTTCACCGTATTCACTGGTCCGGGGGCCAAACTTGGAAGAATATTCTCTGATTTTGATCCTACTTGTGTTCGATATAAACGGAACCAGCCACACTGTTTCATATGTTTTGGGACTGTCACAAACTGTCTGGTTTCTGGGAATTAATATTTAAATGTTTCTCTATATATGACACTGTTATAGATCCGTCTCCCCTTACAACCCTTTTTGGATTATTGCCCATAGTCACCCCCCTGTCAAGAATTCAGTCGGACACTGTTGCTTATACAACTCTTTTAGCTAGACGGCTAATACTCCAGAACTGGAAGATGGCAGTTCCCCCATCTTATAAATATTTGGTGGGTGAATAGAAAATTTGAACAAATTCAATTCAATACACGTGGGAACTCCAAACTGTTTTATGATGCTTGGGCTCCATTCGGTCTTACTTTGAACAGTCCACCCTCTAATGGCATTCTTATTAAAACAAAAAATAAGTCTGTATTTGACACCCCTGTGATTTATTGGTTGTAGGAGCATTTCTTTGTGGGGTTTTTGGGAGGACATTGAGGTTGGTGATGTGCCTATTGATTCTTTTTGAATGTGACTTGTGGATGCCTTATTCCTCTCGCCCTGTCAGAGACTAAAATTTGAGCTTGTTTTGCCCTGTTTTTTATTTTCTTTACACTTACATTTTAAAAAAAGAGAGAAAAAAGAAAGCATTATAAACTTTAATTTTGGTCCAGTGGATGGTCGGTCTGTGGCCATGACTGTTCTGTGAGTGTGAGTGGTTGCATTTTCTCCACCCCTATCACTCATCTGTTTACAGGAACAATGCCGAGAGGTGACCTCTGTTCCTGTATTAACTACTGATTGCCCTTTAACCTTTGTACCCTTCCCATTAGAAACAAGATTCTTAGGTCTGATGAAACCAAGATTGAACTCTTTGGCCTGAATGCCATGTGTCACGTCTGGAGGAAACCTGGCACCATCCCTACGGTGAAGTATGGTGGTGGCAGCATCATGCTGTGAGGATGTTTTTCAGCGGCAGGGACTGGGAGACTAGTCAGGATCAGGAAAGATGATTGGAGCAAAGTACAGAGAGATCCTTGATGAAACTTGCTCCAGAGCGGCTCAGACCTCAGACTGGGATGAAGGTTCACCTTCCAACAGGACAATGACCCCTAAGCACAGCCAAGACAACGCAGGAGTGGTTTCGGGACAAGTCTCTGAATTTTCTTGAGTGGCCAAGCCAGAGCCTGGACTTGAACCCAATTTAACAGCTCTTGAGAGACCTGAAAATAGCTGTGCAGCGATGCTCCCATCCAACCTGACAGAGCTTGAGAGGATCTACAAAAAGAAGAATGGGAGAAACCCCCCAAATACAGGTGTGCCAGCTTGTAGCATCATACCCAAGAAGACTCGAGGCTGTAATTGCTGCCAAGGTGCTTCAGCAAAGTACTGAGTAAAGGGTTTGAATACTTATGCAAATGTCATATTTCATTTTCATTTGTAATACATTTGCCAAAATTCTAAAAACCTGTTTTTGCTTTGTCATTATGTCATTATGTGGTATTGTGTGTAGATTGATGAGGAAAAAAACACTTTTAGAATAAGGCTGTAGCGTATCAAAATGGTAAGTCAGGGTCGAATACTTTCGATGCACTGCACATTATGACAGCTGACTTCTGTAGTAAAGTGTCACTCCCAACACAAAAAACAGGAAAATAAACAAAAATACAAAACAAAAATAAATAAAATTGCCAGTGGCAAGTAAGAGGACAATACGCTTCTTGTTAGCCTAGAATGAAGAAAATCTGTGCAAATTTGAGACAGATTATTCACGG
This sequence comes from Coregonus clupeaformis, assembly GCF_020615455.1. NCBI lineage: Eukaryota > Metazoa > Chordata > Actinopteri > Salmoniformes > Salmonidae > Coregonus > Coregonus clupeaformis. The sequence continues at coordinate 57,774,705 of NC_059199.1, read as the reverse complement.
TTTATGGTGTTATATTATAGATAGTTCACATTAACATGTCCTCTATCTCTGGTAAGAATAAGCCTGGGTATGCCAGTCTGTTTCTGCTTTCTTGCCAATCCCCTCGTGTCCCAATAATATATTGGCATTGACAATCCCATAAGGAGTTGGCAGAAAAGCTGAAGCGGGCTGGCACCCAGGCTCTGTCAGCTACTGTTCATGCGCTCCAGCAGGTATATCTCACTGGTCATCCCCAAGCCAACACCTCCTTTGGCCGCCATTCCTTCCAGTTCTCTGCTGCAAAGGACTGGAGCAGAGCTGCAAAAATCTCTGAAGCTGGAGGCTCTTATCTCCCTCACTAACTTTAAGCATCAGTTGTCAGAGCAGCTTAGCGATCACACTGCACTTGTACACAGCCCATCTGAAGTTAGCCCACCCAACTACCTCATCCCCATATTTTATTTCATTGTTTAATTTGAACCCTATATCTCTATTTGCACATAATCTTCTGCACATCTATCACTCAGTGTTAATACCACATTGTAATTATTTTCCATTATAGCCTATTTATTGCCTTACCTCCATAACTTACTAAATTTGCACACACTGTATATAGATTTTCTATTGTGTTATTGGCTATTACGTTTTGTTTTGTTTATTCCATATGTAACTCTGGTTGTGTTGTTTTTTCCACACTGCTTTGCTTTATCTTGGCCATGGTCGCAGTTGTAAATGAAACTTGTTCTCCAACTCTACCTGGTTAAATAAAGGTAAATAAATAAAATAAAATAAAAATTAGCAGATTGGTTCAATAACAATCTGACATTCAAACTGACCTCTGTATTTCAACTGCCAATTGTCTTAGAAACCTATCATTGAAGTGGCCTCCTCTTCCTGCAATCTTCCCTATGCCAATATTTTACTCCTATGCAGTACCAGTCTATCATTCAAACTGACTTAAAGTGATCCTGTCTTGTTCCTTAGTATGAGAAAGAAGAGGTAGTGCACCGGTCCTGTCTGGCTTTAATCCCTTGGTCTGGACCCTTGTGCATGCGTATCTCTGCAGTCTATCCATTCTGATACCTCTCTAGTCTTTAGAGATATTAAAGATTAACATCAAGTCACTCGTTTTCTATAAAACAACAATAATGAAAATGTCTGTAAACATATTCCACGTCTTCTTCATAGCCTGTCATCTCCAAGCCCAAACCAGTCAACTACCGCTCGCCCGTGCTAGGAGGATTCTGAGTGAGAGAGCTGGCAGTGTTAAACACGCAGTAACCAATACATTATTAACCAATGCTCATCCGATCTTATAGGGGAATTGACTTTATCCTGTTCCCTCTTTTTCTCACTGACTTTCCCAATTGGTTGTTGAGGAGCTAACACTTCACCTCTCTGAAACAGGAAACTAGTGCTTGACAAACTATCAGCACCTTCAGATAGCTATTCACAGGTAGCCAATCACATTATTAGAGGGTCATCGATTATATGTATTAGCGGTACCCTGCCATTACGGGCGTGCAAATCATTGAAATAATCATTTCATTCAATGCAATTCCCCCTCCTGCAAATCAAAAATGTGTTGCATTTCAACTCCCAAGTGTCTTTGGGTTTTCCTTAGTATGCATGTGGCCCTAATTGAAACTAAGAGAGACTTGTTGTACAAACAAGAGCATTTTGTCAGGAATGTTTATGTGATCTGATCTTGGTTACACTCGGAACCAAGTGGGACCAAACGAGGAGGGACCTACCTTTGTTGAATAAAAACATTTGTTTTCTTTTTTAAAAAGTTTTCTGTTGCATTTCGCTACGGTTTGATATAGTGTGTACTCAGGCATGCGCTTCATTCTCAAGAGCACTCCTCCTCTGGGTTTAAAGGGATGTTGGGTTCTGGCAATGAGGGCCCCTTATCTACTTCCCAAGCCAGATTAATTAGTGGATACCGTTTTATGTCTCTGTGTCCAGTTGGTAAGTTAGATTTAATTTCCACGAGGCAATGCTAACTAGCGTCAGGAGCAATGACTGGAAGTCTATTGGTATCTGCACGTATTCCAGTAGATACCCATAGACTTTCAGGTACTCATTAGAGCACACCCCCAAAAGTAGGAAGTAAAACAACACTGGAGTATAAATGGAAATCATTGATGTGAATGCGAATGCAGGAGTGGAATGGTCTATTTAACTAACGTTTAATTAATCACTGTTTTGGTTGCAGGACACTCTGTGTAATGAGGAACTGATTGAGCTGTCCAACTCTGGATCCAGTGGATCTCAGTTCTATGGCTCAGCGATGATCAGTTCTTCTGTAAACTGTGCAGCTCAATGAAGCTGAGTTCTTACAGCAACTACTTGCCTGGCTACTTCATGGTAGAGAGAGTTTGTGGGCTGGTGTGTGCACGTTTTTGATCCAATGTGTACCTTATGTTTTGTGTTTTGAGTTACCAATTAATCTACGATTACTCCAATTCAAGCATTGGCCTCAATGTCTTCCTGGTTTATTCTCCTGTTTTGTTCTACATAATAACCAGTACTATAGTGGATTTGATTGATATACTTACACCCTCTCTCCTTTCCCCTCTCCTCCTCTCTAGAACCTACACCCAGAACAGAACCTTGCTAAGTTCTGTGGTCTGTTGCTGCGTCCAGGCGGGGGCAAGAACATCCGCATCACTGTCATGAACAACCTGCTTCCGCTCGCATGCCTCAGTACAACCTGAAGGGCCCACCTATAAAGCGGGCCTCAGTGGGAGAGAGAAAAAAAAGCCGTGCCCCACCTTCAAAGACCTGGACTTTATCCAGGACCTGCCTGATGGACTGCTGCTGTAACCAGACAACTACAGCGCCCTGAGCAAGACCATCAGAGAGACTGCCCTGGTGAGGAAGTGGCTTGCGTCCCAAATGGCTACCTATTCCTCTCTAGAGTGCACTACTTTTGACCAGGGCATATTGGTTATTTGTTGTGGGATGGAAATGTCGCTGAGAAGTACCATACATTTTAAACTAACGGTCCAGTGTTTCCAGATTTCTATGAAAAATGACCTATAAATTACAATATAAGTGAAATAGTTTTCCTTCCAAAAAATTGTAATTACAGTGAGGAAAAAAGTATTTGATCCCTGCTGATTTTTGTACGTTTTCCCACTAAAGAAATTATCAGTCAATAATTTTAATGGTAGGTTTATTTGAACAGTGAGAGACAGAATAACAACAACAAAATCCAGAAAAAGCATGTACAAAAATGTTATAAATTGATTTGCATTTTTAATAAGGCAAATAAGTATTTGACCCCCTCTCAATCAGAAAGACTTCTGGCTCCCAGGTGTCTTTTATACGAGGTAGCGAGCTGAGATTAGGGCACACTCTTAAAGGAGTGCTCCTAATCTCAGTTTGTTACCTGTATAAGCACCTGTCTAAAACAATCAATCAATCAGATTCCAAACTCTCCACCATGGCCAAGACCAAAGAGCTCTCCAAGAATGTCAGGGACAAGATTGTAGACCTAAACATGGCTGGAATGGGCTACAAGACTATCACCAAGCAGCTTGGTGAGGGGTGACAACAGTTGGTGCGATTATTCGAAAATGGAAGAAACACAAATCTGTCAATCTTCCCCTCGGCCTGGGGCTCCATACAAATCTCACCTCGTGGGTTGCGTGATCATGAGAACGGCGGGGAATCAGCCCAGAATTACAAGGGAGGATCTTGTCCAATGATCTCAAGGCAGCTGGGACCGTAGTCACCAAGAAAACAATTGGTAACACACTACGCCGTGAAGGACTGAAATCCTGCAGCGCCCGCAAATCCACCTGCTCAGAAAGCAATATACGGGGCCGTCTGAAGTTTGCCAATGAACATCTGAATGATTCAGAGGAGAACTGGGTGAAAGTGTTGTGGTCAAATGAGACCAAAATGGAGCTCTTTGGCATCCAGCTCAGCTCGCCGTGTTTGGAGGAGGAAGAATGACCCCTGCCTATGACCCCAAGAACACACATCCCCACCGTCAAACATGGAGGTGGAAACATTATGCTCTTTGGGGGCGTTTTTCTGCTAAGAGGACAGGACAACTTCACCCATCAAATACGATGAGCGGGCGCATGTATCATCAAATCTTGGGTGAGAACCACCTTCCCCCTCAGCCAGGCATTGAAAATGGGTCATGGATGGGTATTCCAAGCAATGACAATGACTGCAAAACACACAGCCAAGGCCCAACAAAGGAGTAGCTCAAGAAGAAGCACATTAAGTCCTGGGTGGCCTGGCCAGTCTCCAGACCTTAATCCCATAAAAATCTGTGGAGGGAGCTGAAGGTTTGAGTTGCCTAACGTCAGCCTCCGAAACCTTAACGACTTGGAGAAGATCTGCAAGGGTGGACAAAATCCCTCCTGAGATGTGTACAAACCTGGCTGACCAACTACAAGAAACATCAGACCTCTGTGTTTGATCAACAAGGGTTTTGCCACCAAGTAAGCCATGTTTTTGCAGATGGGTCAAATACTTATTTCCCTCATTAAGCGTGCAAATCCAATTTATAACATTTTTGACATCGTTTTCTGGATTTTTTTGTTGTTATTCTGTCTCTCACTGTTCAAATAATCCTACCATTAAAATTATAGACTGATCATGTCTTTGTCAGTGGGCAAACATACAAAATCAGCAGGGGGATCAAATACTTTTTCCCTCACTGTATGTTAAAAGCAGCTTTTCTGTTTTGGAATGGTGTGGGCGTACCCCCAACAGCAAAGGTGTGGGTATATAGCGGTCATTAAAAATATTAATGCAAGTAGACCGCTGATTTGCCAGCTCAGCCAATCAGCCAACATGATGTGATGTTCTCTGAGGAAATAGCAAGCATTTTTTAAATGGTCTGTTTGAGATACAAGTTAAAGGTGGGCTTTTTAAAAGTTTTCTCCACAAATATGAGTATAGGATTAGTCAACAACATTATTTGGGTATTAGTTTACAGAATGTGCACTTTTAAAATTGAGATTTTCACTGGACAGTTACTTTAATGATTGTGCTAACATATTTCCATCACGTATCATTTGTATGTCAAAATTGTAGTGGAGTTGACTTGAACTTGGTCACCTACTGTTGGTACATGCTATACACTAACCCCTACTGCATTTCTCTCATCTTCCCTGAGATACTCCATCCCCACTTGTCTGTTTGTCCAGGGGCCGTATGTATCAAGTGTCTCAGAGAAAGAGTGCAGATCTAGAATCAGATCCCCCTGTCCATATAATCTTATTCCAATGACTGCAGATGAATGGACAAAAGCCATCGGTCACGTGAACACCATTTATTCCTATGTGAAGACTCAATAGCACATTTGGAGCCAAGGAAGTAGGGTTAAGATGGCGCCTCATGGAGACATAACATGCGCAGTTTGAGCTAGTCAGGAAGTGACATTGCAGGCTAGCTCAGTACTAGCTTTCATTGAGTATCTCAAGTTGAAGGCCGACCGGGGTACTGCCATTAGCAACTAAATTATCCTTATAACTTCTTCTTTGTGCAATTTTTTAAATAATCAGTTCAAGGACATACAGCTGGTGTAATAGAAGCAATTATTGGTACCACGATTGTTTTCGATTTTCATTTTTATTTACCCGAAGACATTTTCCCATTCACTATAATGGAGGATCCTGCTTTGTGAAAAAAAATGCCTGCAGTACCGCGGTCAGCTTTAAACTTCTTGGCTCAAATGAGAGGGGGCAGTAATCTAAAAGACTAAACTGATCCTAAATTGGTGCTCACTGTTTGTCTCTTGAGTCCTGACTCCTTTATCCCTTCGTTCCCTGTAGCTGCTGCAGAGCTTTAAGATCATGGACTACAGCCTGTAAATGCTACCCCAAGCCTACTGCATTTCACTAATTTTCCATGGTGTACTCCTCATCCCCACTTCACTGTCTCTGACCCCTGCATTTTGTCCCTCTGCTCCTCCTGTAGCTGCTACAGAGCTTTGAGATCATGGACTACAGCCTGCATGATGCCGTAGGGATGGTGCCAGGTTTCCTCCAGACGTGACGCTTCGCATTCAGGCCAAAGAGTTCAATCTTGGTTTCATCAGACCAGAGAATCTTGTTTCTCATGGTTTGAGAGTCCTTTAGGTGCCTTTTGGCAAACTCCAAGCGGGCTGTCATGTGCCTTTTACTGAGGAGTGGCTTCCGTCTGGCCACTCTACCATAAAGGCCTGATTGGTGGAGTGCTGCAGAGATGGTTGTCCTTCTGGAAGCTCTGTCAGAGTGACCATTGGGTTTTTGGTCACCTCCCTGACTAAGGCCCTTCTCCCCCGATTGCTCAGTTTGGCTGGGCGGCCAGCTCTAGGAAGATTCTTGGTGGTTCCAAACTTATTCCGTTTAAGAATGATGGAGGCCACTGTGTTCTTGGGGACCTTCATTGCTGCAGACATTTTTGGGTACCCTTCCCCAGATCTGTGCCTCAACACAATCCTGTCTTGGAGCTCTACGGACAATTTCTTCGACCTCATGGCTTGGTTTTTGCTCTGACATGCACTGTCAACTGTGGTACCTTATATAGACAGGTGTGTGCCTTTCGAAATCATGTCCAATCAATGGAATTTATCACAGGTGGACTCCAATCAAGTTGTAAAAACATCTCAAGGATGATCAATGGAAACAGGATGCACCTGAGCTCAATTTCGAAGTCTCATAGCAAAGGGTCTGAATACTTATGTAAATAAGGTATTTCTGTTTTTATTTTATTTGAGCAAAAATGTCCTAAAAACCTGTTTTCGCTTTGTCATTATGGGGTATTGTGTGTAGATTGAGGAAAAACATGTTTTTCATCAATTTTAGAATAAGGCTGTAACGTAACAAAATGTGGAAAAAGTCAAGGGGTCTGAATAGCTTTTCCGACAGCACTGTATCATTTGTTCAGTATATTGGCAACAAGGCTAACACCAAGAAAGGAATGGTGCTAAGCATTTGATGGACTATCAGTCGGTGACATGTGAGCACCTCTGTAATATGCTCTAATCCAACAATATAGCCTATCCAAGATAGTGGGAGTAGATTTGATTTCCTCCATCTCTTCCCAGCCTTTACAGGATAAATGCTGCCCTTTTGTTCAACTGTCGTGAATGATTTCACACCATATATTCCCCTGAGGAGTTGGATAGTAGAGTCAGAGGCGAAATCAGTATTTTTGCTGACACTAAATCACAGTAACAATACCTTACCCTCGCAGGGAAGGAGGAAGGGGGGGAGGGGGTGTAGTAATGTGATCAGGAGTCATCTCCCCCTTGGTTCCTCTTTTCAGTCCCCTGCCTCAATAAAGTGATGACGGTTATTGATCCAGTCTGGGGCCTCTTGAGCCGAGAACACCTTGAGGCAAGCTCCGCAATGGTTTGTGGCATTGGGAGAGAGAGGGAACAAATCGAACTGTCAGCCAGCCTGTAAGGAGTGAGAGAGCATGTCTCGGCCCCATGGTGACAGCAGGTGATGAAGACGGATGAGCAGCATTCTTATATTTCATCCACGCCACCTCCAACCCCTCAACCCATCTTATGAACTCCTCTCTCTGGACTCTCCCTCCAATAACTTGGATACCAGATCTTACTAAGTTATTTTCTCTGTGACTAAGCGTGACACAGTTGGCATTTCTGTATTACTGGTAGGGCCATGACGATACCAGTAGCCATGACGATACCAGTATCGCAATATTTTTTTCATGGCAAAAATGAAAACAGGAAGCAGACCAAAAATGTTGTCCCTTTAAAAACCTTCTGTATGTAAAATACTGTGTGCTATAGCTTGGAAAATAAATACATGTGACTAAATGACAACAAAATGATGTTTGTTTCCAACATTAAGGCTGTTTTCCAAAAGAAGCTAAATCCTCTTCGTGTTTTGTTTCCTTGCCATGATACTAACAAGTATAGCGATACTGGTATCGTCCCGGCCCTAATCACTGGTATCATCCTTTCTAACTATTGGCATTGATGATTATATATTCAAATAAGCAGCAGAAGATAATCTGAAAAGAAACAACATAAATAGGAACATAAATGAGGAGTTCAAAGCAAGTCTTAGTCAAAAAGATGTGTGTATGTGTGTGTGTGTGTGTGTTTGGGAGACATTTAGAAAATACAATTCAGGGATAAACACTGAAAGGTAGGCTACTTATGCAATCCCAATTTGAGAGTGTTTTTATTTTTATTTTATTTTGTAAAACTATTTTCTACATTGTAGAATAATAGTGAAGATATCAAAACTATGAAATAACACATATGGAATCATGTAGTAACCCAAAAAGTGACAATATCAGTCATAACAATGAAACCTGGACCGATTCAGAGGAAACAAGTCAAAATATATTTTATATTTGAGATTCTTCAAATAGCCACCCTTTACCTTGATGACAGCTTTGCACACTATTGGCATTCTCTCAACCATCTTCATGAGGTAGTCACCTGGAATGCATTTCAATTAACAGGTGTGCCTTCTTAAAAGTTAATTTGTGGAATTTCTTTCCTTCTTAATGCGTTTGAGCCAATCAGTTGTGTTGTGACAAGGTAGTGGGGGGTATACAGAAGATAGCTCTATTTGGTAAAAGACCAAGTCCATATTATGGCAAGAACAGCTCAAATAAGCAAAGAGAAACAACACTCCATCATTACTTTAAGACATGAAGGTCAGTCAATACGGAGAATTTTTCAAAACTTTTAGAGTTTCTTCAAGTGCAGTCGCAAAAACCATCGCGCTAGGATGAAACTGTCTCTCATGAGGACCACCACAGGAATGGAAGACCCAGAGTTACCTCTGCTGCAGAGGATAAGTTTATTAGAGTTACCAGCCTCAGAAATTGCAGCCCAAATAAATGCTTCAGAGTTCAAGCAACAGACACATCTCAACATCAATTTGTTTAACACTTTTTTGGGTACTACATGATTCCATGTGTTATTTAATAGTTTGATGTTTTCCTATTATTCTACAATGTAGAAAATAGTAAAAAGAGAGAAAAACCCTTGAATGAGTAGGTGTTCTAAAACCTTTGACCAGTAGTGTATATATATGTATTTTTGTTACTATTCTCCCTTAAAGGAAAACTCCACCCCAAAACTAAATGTTGGTATTTGTTTCATTAGTCCATTGTTGATATAGTCTCAAAATGTTTCGCATGTGCTAATCAAGTTTTCAAGATGATGCATTTTGTATGATGCATTTTGCATCACGTGATGCTGCGTTTTGCATCATATGGGCCAGATTTCTGTATTTTCAAAGTTACATATCTTGAAAACTTGATTGCTGACATAGAAAACATTTTGGGACTATATCAACAGTTGACTAATGAAACAAATAACAAAATATAATTTTTGGGTGGAGTTTTCCTTTAAAGAATTCTTACTGCAGGCAATGTCTTGCAATACTTTGAGCAGTTAATTGAACCATGAGGGTAGTGGTTTTTGGAGATGGGAACAAAGTAATTAGCCCTGGGTGTGTCCCTGGAGACCTGGAATTCGGTCGAACCAGGACAGTCGAGACGGGAACAGCGGTGCGATAAGGACCCATTCTCATAGGAATCCAACTCCAAGAAGGTCCAGTCAAGAGCAAAAATCACCAAGGGAAATCTTGAGTTTCTTAAGTAGAAGAAAATGAGAATACAAAGTAGGTGCAAGTTGTTACATTTCTGCTATTGAAAAATAGAATGAACCTTTTTTCTTTACCAGGAGTGGGTGTGTAACAGTTTAAGCAGTTTTCCAGAAATGCATTATAAAACCAAATGGGATGGTTTAACGAGGAAATTAATGAAGGCTGGACACCTGAGTGCCTGTATTTCTGTGATGGTGATGTACAGTGGGGGGAAAGTATTTAGTCAGCCACCAATTGTGCAAGTTCTCCCACTTAAAAAGATGAGAGGCCTGTAATTTTCATCATAGGTACCACGTCAACTATGACAGACAAATTGAGATTTTTTCTTCAGAAAATCACATTGTAGGATTTTAATGAATTTATTTGCAAATTATGGTGGAAAATAAGTATTTGGTCACCTACAAACAAGCAAGATTTCTGGCTCTCACAGACCTGTAACTTCTTCTTTAAGAGGCTCCTCTGTCCTCCACTCGTTACTTGTATTAATGGCACCTGTTTGAACTTGTTATCAGTATAAAAGACACCTGTCCACAACCTCAAACAGTCACACTCCAAACTCCACTATGGCCAAGACCAAAGAGCTGTCAAAGGACACCAGAAACAAAAATTGTAGACCTGCCCCAGGCTGGGAAGACTGAATCTGCAATAGGTAAGCAGCTTGGTTTGAAGAAATCAACTGTGGGAGCAATTATTAGGAAATGGAAGACATACAAGACCACTGATAATCTCCCTCGATCTGGGGGCTCCACGCAAGATCTCACCCCGTGGGGTCAAAATGATCACAAGAACGGTGAGCAAAAATCCCAGAACCACACGGGGGGACCTAGTGAATGACCTGCAGAGAGCTGGGACCAAAGTAACAAAGCCTACCATCAGTAACACACTACGCGCGCCAGGGACTCAAATCCTGCAGTGCCAGAAGCCAGTACATGTCCAGGCCCGTCTGAAGTTTGCTAGAGTGCATTTGGATGATCCAGAAGAGGATTGGGGAGAATGTCATATGGTCAGATGAAACCAAAATATAACTTTTGGTAAAAACTCAACTCGATCGTGTTTGGAGGACAAAGAATGCTGAGTTGCATCCAAAGAACACCATACCTACTGTGAAGCATGGGGGTGGAAACATCATGCTTTGGGGCTGTTTTTAATGCAAAGGGACCAGGATGACTGATCCGTGTAAAGGAAAAGAATGAATGGGGCCATGTATCGTGAGATTTTGAGTGAAAACCTCCTTCCATCAGCAAGGGCATTGAAGATGAAACGTGGCTGGGTCTTTCAGCATGACAATGATCCCAAACACACCGCCCGGGCAACGAAGGAGTGGCTTCGTAAGAAGCATTTCAAGGTCTAGCCAGTCTCCAGATCTCAACCCCATAGAAAATCTTTGGAGGGAGTTGAAAGTCCGTAGTTGCCCAGCGACAGCCCCAAAACATCACTGCTCTAGAGGAGATCTGCATGGAGGAATGGGCCAAAATACCAGCAACAGTGTGTGAAAACCTTGTGAAGACTTACAGAAAACGTTTGACCTGTGTCATTGCCAACAAAGGGTATATAACAAAGTATTGAGAAACTTTTGTATTGACCAAATACTTATTTTCCACCATAATTTGCAAATAAATTCATTAAAAATCCTACAATGTGATTTTCTGGATTTTTTTCTCATTTTGTCTGTCATAGTTGATGTGTACCTATGATGAAAATTACAGGCCTCTCTCATCTTTTTAAGTGGGAGAACTTGCACAATTGGTGGCTGACTAAATACTTTTTTCCCCCACTGTATGTATGACTGTGTGGATCAGGTTACGGCTAGAGATCAGATTGCTTAGTGGAACAACCTGGTCTCAGAACATTTCGTATGGTATGTATTAATTTGTGGATTTCTATCAACCATTTCATATGATATTTTACGAATTACAATTGGTATTATATGTTCCAAATTTGCAAAATTTACAATATGTTCTGAATTTGCAAAACGTACTATATGTTACGGCTTTGCAAAACATATGATATGTTACGAATTCTAGCTAGGTGGCTAACGTTAGCTAGCTGGCTAACGTTAGCTAGGCTAGGGTTTAGGGGTTAGGGTTAAGTTCAGGAGTTAGGTTAAAGGGTTAGGGTTAGTGGAAGGGTTAGCTAAAAGGGTAAAGGTTAGGGTTAGCGGAAGGGTTAGCTAACATGCTAAGTAGTTGGAAAGTAGCTAAAAAGTAATAAGTAGTTGAAAAGTTGCTAATTGGCTAAAATGCTAAAGATTCAAACTAGTCACCTTTGGGTTGCTAGAAATTCACATTATATGCCTACCCATCCCACAACCCTACTTACATTTTTTGCCTTAAGTAACCATCTGTCTTATGTAACCATACCAAAGGTATCATGTCACACTAATTTGAGTGTCCCGGATTTACATTTACTATGTTACGTCTAGTCTATGAGACCAGGCTGAGTGGAAGTAAACATGTCATCAACACCGGTCCAATTATGCAAAGGAGCACTACAGTATATGAGGTGCTCTGTTTGTAAAACCATCCCTCCCATACAAGTGATATTTTTGCACTATAAACAATTACATTACCCAACTCTTTAGTTGCAGGTTCACTAGTGTACTCAAGTACAGTACAGGCTTTTTTGGGGCATTGATGAAATGCATTATATTTCAACCCCAAATCTTCCTGTGGTGTCAAAGGCCCAGCAACAGACAGATAATCTCACTGACTCAGAAAGGAGGGCTGAGGTTATGACAGGTTCACTTCTCCTCAAACAGGCAAAACAGACTTGAAAAGAGAGTCTGAGATTGGAAAGGTTGACTCAAGTCTGTGTGGGATCACCAACCAAATTAAATGGGCTTTGGTGCCTTTCCCAGTCATATGACCAGTCTCAGAGGAAAGCTACATACGCACAAGATGGGGGAGTCTTTTGATCAGCTTTTAAACCAAGTCTAACTATGAAGCTGGGATTCAAACACATGCAGAATAAAGAAAAGAAAAATGCAGATTGCCAACCTTGCACTGCACTTGACTTCTATAATATTTTTGCTAAATGTCAGAGGTGGAATCTCCATTGGCCATGTGGTTGTATAATGCATGATCCAATGACAATGAGAACATTTTCTGTCAAACATTTTAGAAAATGTCTTCAATACAATGCTTACTATACAGATTTTTTTTTAAACATTGTCCAGGAAACATTCTCGTCTAACGTTTCACAATGACAGTTGGGAATCCAGACAAAAAAGCTCCCTTATGTTCTTGAAACCTATCGTGTTAGTACTGCGACATACATGTAGACTGGTTCTCATTAGTGAGGGCTCAGTAGCTGAGCAGAACGAGACAGATCCTATGTTACCTACAATGCCTGTTGGACCCATGTCGCTGAGAGATTATCATTGAGACAAATGAAGGCTTTCAATACCTAGCTTCAGGGTTCACACTGGCAGGCGGTTCAGTAATTTGGAAAAACTGTGATGTGAGAAAAAATGACGGGACAGAAAATGGGCAGAATAAATTATAGAGCTCATAGTCTTGTATGTTGTGCTAAAGCGATTGCTGTCAGAATTAGCCTTGAGGCCAGTTTGGCTCGATGACAGGGGGGCAGGCTTTTAAGGTTGAAATATCCAGGGAAGGTTTGAATTAGCCTGGCTGTCATTATCTCAATGGCTTAATGAATTGGAAATTAGAATGTTTTCAGACTCCCTAAACTATTGCACAGAGTAGATAGATATCGCAATGATGGACTTGTTTACCAGCAAAAGGTTGTATTACATAAATGAAAAACATTAGATGCTTTCATATCCCTCATGTCAGTGCAAGCAAGTGTGTTTCAACCAATCAGGGTGTTAAAAGTAAGATACTGAAACAATGTTATAATCCCATCAAAACTATGAAATAACATATGGAATCATGTAGTAACCAAAAAAGTGTTAAACAAATCAAAATATATTTTATATTTGAGATTCTTCAAAGTAGCCACCCTTTGCCTTGATGACAGCTTTGTACACTCTTGGCATTCTCTCAACCAGCGTCATGAGGTAGTCACCTGGAATGCATTTCAATTAACAAGTGTGCCTTGTTAAAAGTTAATTTGTGGAATTTCTTTCCTTCTTAATGTGTTTGAGCCAATCAGTTGTGTTGTGACAAGGTAGGGGTGGTATACAGAAGATAGCCCTATTTGGTAAAAGACCAAGTCCATATTATTACTCCCGAGTGGCGCAGTGGTCTAAGGTTCGAATCCAGGCTCTGTCATAGCCGACCGGGAGACCCATGGGGCGGCGCACAATTGGCCGGCAGGGATGTAGCTCAGTTGGTAGAGCATGGCGTTTGCAACGCCAGGGTTGTGGGTTCGATTCCCACGGGGGGCCAGTATAAAAAAAATTATAATGTGGGCACGCTCTGGATAAGAGTGTCTGCTAAATGACAACACATTTTTTAAAATATATATATAATGTCAAGAATATAAGCTAAGAGAAATGACAGTCCATCATTACTTTAAGACATGAAGGTCAGTCAATCCAGAACACTTTGAACGCAAAAACCATCAAGCGCTATGATGAAACTGGCTCTCATGAGGACCGCCACAGGAAAGGAAGACCCAGAGTTACCTCTGCTGCAGAGGATAAGTTCTTTAGCGTTACCAGCCTCAGAAATTGCAGCCCAAATAAATGTAACAGACACATCTCAACATCAACTGTTCAGAGGAGACTGTGAATCAGAAACCACTACTAAAGGACACCAATAAGAAGAAGAGACTTGCTTGTGCCAAGAAACATGAGCAATGGACATTAGACCGGTGGAAATCTGTCCTTTGGTCTGATGAGTCCAAATTTGAGATTTTTGGTTCCAACCGCCGTGTCTTTGTGAGACGCAGAGTAGGTGAACGGATGATCTCTGCATCTGTGATTCCCACCGTGAAGCATGGAGGAGGAGGTGTGATGGTGTGGGGCTGTTTTGTCTGTGATTTATTTAGAATTCAAGGCACACTTAACCAGCATGGCTACCACAGCATTCTACAGCGATACGCCATCCCATCTGGTTTGCGCTTAGTGGGACTATCATTTGTTTTTCAACAGGACAATGACCCATCACACCTCCAGGCTGTGTAAGGGCTATTTGACCAAGAAGGAGAGTGGTGGAGTGCTGCATCACATGACCTGGCCTCCACAATCACCCGACCTCAAACCAACTGAGATGGTTTGGGATGAGTTGTTCTACCAATCCAGCGGTTCCCATGGAAACCAGACCCAAAATAGAACCTATTGGTAACACCGTATCCCACTTGCAACCTCTGCTTTTATCAGAGAGGCATACGGACCGGGGAAGGGAGAAAAAAACAGACCATGACCAAAAAATAGGACTAGAGTAAATCCATGGGAAAACCGTTAACATACAGTGGGGAGAACAAGTATTTGATACACTGGCGATTTTGCCAGTGTATCAGAAAATCCAGAAAATCAAAAATCCAGAAAATCACATTGTATGATTTTAAAGTAATTAATTTGCATTTTATTGCATGACATAAGTATTTGATCACCTACCAACCAGTAAGAATTCCGGCTTTCACAGACCTGTTAGTTTTTCTTTAAGAAGCCCTCCTGTTCTCCATTCATTACCTGTATTAACTGCACCTGTTTGAACTCGTTACCTGTATAAAAGACACCGGTCCACGCACTCAACCAAACAGACTCCAACCTCTCCACAATGGCCAAGACCAGAGAGCTGTGTAAGGACATCAGGGATAAAATTGTAGACCTGCACAAGGCTGGGATGGGTTACAGGACAATAGGCAAGCAGCTTGGTGAGAAGGCAACAACTGTTGGCGCAATTATTAGAAAATGGAAGAAGTTCAAGATGACGGTCAATCACACTCGGTCTGGGGCTCCATGCAAGATCTCACCTCGTGGGGCATCAATGATCATGAGGAAGGTGAGGGATCAGCCCAGAACTACACGGCAGGACCTGGTCAATGACCTGAAGAGAGCTGGGACCACAGTCTCAAAGAAAACCATTAGTAACACACTACGCCGTCATGGATTAAAATCCTGCAGCGCACGCAAGGTCCCCCTGCTCAAGCCAGCGCATGTCCAGGCACGTCTGAAGTTTGCCAATGACCATCTGGATGATCCAGAGGAGGAATGGGAGAAGGTCATGTGATCTGATGAGACAAAAATATAGCTTTTTGGTCTAAACTCCACTCGCCGTGTTTGGAGGAAGAAGAAGGATGAGTACAACCTCAAGAACACCATCCCAACCGTGAAGCATGGAGGTGGAAACATCATTCTTTGGGGATGCTTTTCTGCAAAGGGGACAGGACAACTGCGCCATATTGAGGGGAGGATGGATGGGGCCATGTATCGCGAGATCTTGGCCAACAACCTCCTTCCCTCAGTAAGAGCATTGAAGATGGGTCGTGGCTGGGTCTTCCAGCATGACAACGACCCAAAACGCACAGCCAGGGCAACTAAGGAGTGGCTCCGTAAGAAGCATCTCAAGGTCCTGGAGTGGCCTAGCCAGTCTCCAGACCTGAACCCAATAGAAAATCTTTGGAGGGAGCTGAAAGTCCGTATGCCCAGCGACAGCCCCGAAACCTGAAGGATCTGGAGAAGGTCTGTATGGAGGAGTGGGCCAAAATCCCTGCTGCAGTGTGTGCAAACCTGGTCAAGACCTACAGGAAACGTATGATCTCTATAATTGCAAACAAAGGTTTCTGTACCAAATATTAAGTTCTGGTTTTCTGATGTATCAAATACTTATGTCATGCAATAAAATGCAAATTAATTTCTTAAAAATCATACAATGTGATTTTCTGGATTTTTGTTTTAGATTCCGTCTCTCACAGTTAAAGTGTAACTATGATACAAATTACAGACCTCTACATGCTTTGTAAGTAGGAAAACCTGCAAAATCTGCAGTGTATCAAATACTTGTTCTCCCCACTGTACCTGTAAACATATTTACATAAGCTGGTGAAGGAAAAGCAGCCAAAGTGCTCAGCATATGTGGGAACTCCAAGACTGTTGGAAAAGCATTCCAGGTGAAGCTGGTTGAGAGAATGCCAAGAGTGTGTAAAGCTGTCATCAAGGCAAAGGGTGGCTACTTTGAAGAATCTCAATCCCGGCAGTCCAATGCAATGGTACCTCAATCAACATTTTCCAAATCATGCCCAATTCATTTACAAGTAACTTCACTGAGTTACACAGTCATTCTTTAGAAACTTTAGGATGATTTGGACATGAAAATGAAAAGAGGGACCTTACATCAAAACCTCATCATAGTGAGGATATTAATAGTGAGATGTGCAATGCCATTTAGTTTTAATATTTGGAGATGGGAATATTTGATCCTTTTCTAAAAACAACATCTCATTAAATAACAAAAAAACTGTAGCCAAGTATTTCCCTTCTGTCACGTTCGTTGAGAGACGGGTCAGACCAAGGTGCAGTGTGGTATGCGTACATGTTTATTAAGACGAATAAACACTTGACAAAATAACAAAACAACGAAAACGTGAAGTCCTATGGGCTATACACACAACAAGCCTAACAGAAACACAAACAAGATCCCACAACTAAGGTAGACAACATGGCTGCCTAAGTATGATCCCCAATCAGAGACAACGATAGACAGCTGCCTCTGATTGGGAACCACACCCGGCCAATATAGAAATACAAAACTAGATAAACACATAGAAATTCACACCCTGACCAAACCAACTAAAGAAAACCGGGCTCTCAAGGCCAGGGCGTGACACCTTCATAGTTTGTTTGTGTCACACCCTGGCTCGGGGACTCATTATGTTGAGCCAGGGTGTGTTCATTCTATGTTTTCTGTTTCTTTGGTGGGTGTTCTAGGTTGTCTATTTTCTATGTTTGCCGGTGTGACTCCCAATCAGGGGCAACGAGTGTCAGCTGTCGGCTGGTTGTCTCTGATTGGGAGCCATATTTAATCTGTCTGTTTTTCTTTCGGGTTGTGGGATTTTGTTCCTTTTGGTTTGTGTATCGAAGGACTTCACGTTTCGTTCATTGTTTTGATCGTGTGATCTAGTTAATAAATATAAATATGTTCACCCGCAACGCTGCGCCTTGGTCCTCATCTCTGTTCGACGAGCGTGACAGAAAATCCCACCTAAACCAGACCAAGCAGCGTGAAGAGGAGAGAGGAAGGACCTGGGATCAGTGGAGTAGGAGTTTCGGCTGGGCCCCGCTAAGTGAAGAGAAGAGAGGCTGGTCTATGGAGCAATGGATCAAGAGTTTCGACTGGGTCAAGCCAGTTGAGGAGCTGAATAGCGGGAGTTGGAAGCAGAAGAGTGAGAGTCTGGCGAGAGCTAGGGAGGCCTGGTCCACGGGGGAGGAGAGAATCCCAGAAAATGTTTAGGGGGGCTCACGACGTGGACGGCAGGGGCAGCAGGAGGCCGCGAGGAGCGGTCCAGCGGGTGTGAAGAGGAGGCCGCCAGGTTAAGGGGGCCACTGGTCACAGAGGAGAGGGAAAGTGTGGAGGCAGGGCGAGAGGTACTGGGGTGTGTTACCAGTCCGGTCCGGCCCGTTCCTGATCCCTGCGTAGGGCCAGTGGTGTGTGTCTCCAGTACGGTCCGGCCTGTTCCTGTTCCTCGCATCGAGCCTGTGGTGCGCGTCGCCAGCCCGGTCCGGCCCGTTCCTGCTCTCCGCACCAAGTCTGTGGTGCCCGGCCCGGCCTATTCCTGCTTCCCGCACCAAACCTGTGGTGCGCGTCGCCAACTCGGTCCGGCCCGTTCCTGCTCTTCGCACCAAGTCTGTGGTGCGTGTCGCCAGCCCGGCCCGGCCTGTTCCTGCTCCCGCACCAAACCTGTGGTGCGCGTCGCCAGACCGGTCCGGCCCGTTCCTGCTCTCCGCACCAAGTCTGTGGTGCGCGTCGCCAGCCCGGCCCGGCCTGTTCCTGCTCCCCGCACCAAACCTGTGGTGCGCGTCGCCAGCCCGGTCCGGCCCGTTCCTGCTCTCCGCACCAAGTCTGTGGTGCGCGTCGCCAGCCCGGCCCGGCCTGTTCCTGCTCCCGCACCAAACCTGTGGTGCGCGTCGCCAGCCCGGCCCGGCCTGTTCCTGCTCCCCGCACCAAGTCTGTGGTGCGTTTGCGTCAGCCCTGTCCGGCTCGTTCCTGCTCTCCGCACCAAGTCTGTGGTGCGCGTCGCCAGCCCATTCCGGTCCATTCCTGCTCCACGCACCAAGCCAGGGGTGTGTATCGTCAGCCCGGTCCGGTCCGTTCCTGTTCCACGCACCAAGCCAGGGGCGCGTGTCGTCAGTCCGGCTCCGGCCAGCGGGGCTAGACAGGACCAGGGGTACTTTGGGGGGTTGGAGAGGTAGTGGGGATCAAGCCCGGAGCCGGAGCCGCCGCCGAGGAGGAATGCCCACCCAGCCCTCCCCTGTTTTTGCTCGTATTTAGGCGCGGTCGCAGTCCGCGCCTTTAGGGGGGGGTACTGTCACGCTCTGGCTCCGGGACTCTGTATGTTGAGCCAGGGTGTGTTCATTAATTGGGTGTATTTCTATGTTGGTATTTCTGTTGGGTTCATTTCTATGGTTTCTTTGGTGGGTGTTCTAGGTTGTCTATTTTCTATGTTTGCCGGTGTGACTCCCAATCAGGGGCAACGAGTGTCAGCTGTCGGCTGGTTGTCTCTGATTGGGAGCCATATTTAATCTGTCTGTTTTTCTTTCGGGTTGTGGGATTTTGTTCCTTTTGGTTTGTGTATCGAAGGACTTCACGTTTCGTTCATTGTTTTGATCGTGTGATCTAGTTAATAAATATAAATATGTTCACCCGCAACGCTGCGCCTTGGTCCTCATCTCTGTTCGACGAGCGTGACAGTTTGCCTAAGTATGACCATCATCCACATACCAAATGTTAATTTGTGTTCTTAGGGGGGGATAGTTACCCAACGTACCCTACTTGCTAATGGAAAATTATTCAGAGCAAACAAAAACTCAACATATCTGAAATGGAGAAGACCAGCTTATGTAAATATGTTTACAGGTATGTTAACAGTTTTCCCATGGATTTACTCTAGTCCTATTTTTTGGTCATGGTCTGTTTTTTTCTCCCTTCCCCGGTCCGTATGCCTCTCTGATAAAAGCAGAGGTTGCAAGTGGGAAACGGTGTTACCAATAGGTTCTATTTTGGGTCTGGTTTCCATGGGAACCACTGAATTGGTAGAACGGAAGACAGGTTGTGGTGATATGGGTGGGAGGGGGAAAGTGGACTTGTCAATCAGAGCTCCGGCAAACAATGTGTCTGTCACGTGTCCTCACTTTCATGGTTAGACAACAATGCCACCATTCTAGGTCTTTTCTTCAGCAAGACCTTACTACTTAAATTCTCTGCATATCTACAACAATATTCGCCTCTAATCTCTGAATTGTAGGGTTTTAATTGTTATCATTATCATTAAAATTAGGCGAGGACATAGACATGGTCTGTGTCCTGTCCTACATAGTGTGCTTATAAAAGGTTGCACTTGAATGAACTTGAAAACCAATAACACGCTCATCATAGGAAATCACAAACTAACTTTGAACCTGACACTTAAACTTGAAATCCATCCCACTGTCTTGATTGAATCTTCTGATTCTAAGCTGGACGCCTTTTACACATTAATTGTGCATAAGGTGCGCTTTCGGTCCTGACTAAACTGCTGGATACTCTTACCGCACCGGAAAGGTTTGGGGAAACATCAGATTGCGCCTCCCCACGATCCTCCCCCATTATGTAATTACATGAGTGTTTAATTACCCATGGGCTCATTACCATGTCATTAGAAGTGGTAGGTGTGTAACGTTGTTTCAAAGTGATTACGGACTGTTCCCTCACCATGAAGGACCTTTTAGTGTAATTGCATTGTGGGTCTAACTAGAGTGTTCTTCACCCACCTGAAGAGAGAAGAAGCAAAGACAAGGTGGGTGGGAGGGAGCACTACAGGAACGTCCTACAGAACATATAATATGCCTTGGGATCCGTTGTTTCTAAAATTGTAGTCAGAATATGGAAGGACTATGCAGTTTCTTTCAAATAAAGTTTTGTCTTTATACTTTATGCTTCTGTAATCCACTCTAATGGCAAAGGATTTTATTTTGATATAAATACATATATTACATATTGATAAAATAATGTGTCACCTCGCTGAAGACCTAAAGCCCTAAGCCCTAAAGAACAGTATGGACTCATATGGAACAGTCAGGTTCAGCTGGCAGAGCTCCTCCTGCTAGCCCAGGCCACCAAAGCCTTACAAATTCCACGGTGACGGAATTCGTTCAGCATTGAATCGGCCCACAGCCCATTCTCTATGCGGCAGATATGAACAGCTGTGTGTCTGTCAAGAAAAAGAAGGGCCACTGACTGAAAACAAACTGGCAATATCACTACCCCCCCACATAAGGCTGGCACTGCAGACAGTGTGATGACAGATTTTGCATGGTGGCTTGCGGTGACGCCCTGTGATTTTGCAGTGCACTGAGGTGTGCGGGATCACCACAGGGTTTTTCTTTGCTTGGCCGCACCAACCTTCTGTCGGGGCTTAATTAACATGGCGGTCAACACTCCCAAGATGCAGCTGACTAGCGCCAAAGCCAAGTGTACAGAAACGTAATTATATGTATACAGAAACGTAATTATATAGGTCCTGTCATGATGTGACTTGCATTAATGTGATGACTGTTATTTATCGACTCAACTAACTATGTTTAATTGTCACTCGATTAAATTAATCATGTAACAATTAACTCATTAGGCATTTGGGGCACCACGGAAGAAGTTGTTTAACGAGTTACCATCTCCCGAATTAAACTCTTAGAATATATATATATATATGTTATATCGATAACAGTCACTTATTAAATCATTACCTCATCAGTCTCATTCTGAATGTCACATAATCTTTGAACCTGCAAGAACCCTAACCTTATTGATGAATCAGCAAGACACAAATTGCCTTAATTATTTATTTACTAACTAAATAATAACACAGAATACAAACACACACGGTATAGGTTACTGATTCCTAATGTAATACAATGAAAACAGGTCCCTAGTGGACTGGACTAACAATAGCATGACTGCTTGGTTAGGGGAAGGAGGGGTCAATAGAAAGAGAGTGAAAGGGAGAGACAGAGATTCAACTTATAGTTGTTACATTTGGAAACCATTCGGACAAGAAATGCAATGCATATTTACGCGTAGCTGTCCTTGATCGTTGTCTCTCTGTTGAAAAAGGGTTTGAGAGTCCTATCCCACTTCGGTGAGACTCGGCTTGTCTTCGAATGGAGTGTTCGTTAGAATAGGTACTTCAGATGTACCAACAGTTGTCTGAGAGGGATTGTCCTTCCCAACTCGTGTCTTTAGTGAAAGTTCTAGACAACTTTACATGTACAGCTGCAGACTGATATGATAAGGTCTAGTGCGTGGTCTTCTTCTCTTGTAGAGATTGAGAGTTTCAGAGTTTCTCCATTTCAAACGTATGGATTACCGTCTCACGTTTTCTGGTCTGTAGTGTCAACCATTTGTAACGTTCAGCTCCCGCTGCACGTCGGCTGGTCTGTAGAGGTTCAACCATTTTAAGCCGTGTAGCCACAGCTCCACGCTTCCTGGTCTAAAGGTTGATTTGTTTTTCAAGGCTTTTTATGCCCTCTGGGTAAAAGGTGCGTTCCATCGTGATGACACGATCTCTGATGTCACTCGGGGCATGGCTAGTCACTGTGCATAATTTATATGAAAATCTATTATCTCATTAGAAGACTAAAATCACATTCCTATCTTCACCAAAATACTCTTATACTTAATCATATATTTTATACAACATTTAGATGTAAAATTGATAGATAGAATATGTACACGAGTTACAGTTATTTCTTGATACCATCCTTAATGACATCACAAAATAATAAACAATATGACATTATTATTCTTTAGATCCCCACTGACCCTTCCAAACAGTTGGAGGTCAGGAATAATGTTCCAATGTCCAATCTTTTGACGTTAGAGTTTTTAGGCGGCAAGAGTCTCTCTGTAACAAAGAGACTTCCTTCTTCCCATACTAGAGACCAAAAGGAGTCCTTTTCTGCAAACTATTTATGACCGGCTGTTAATTCATGAAACCGGCCCAACTCCCCCTTCTCCTCTCCTGTGGGAGAGGGGGGGGTCTGGCTATCTGTCAGCCATTTGCCAAGCTGATCTGGCACCTTTGATCCTCACCAAGGAGAGAGTCATGACAGTCCTGTAATGGAAATGACCTGTTTGTAGAATTGTTTGTATTTTGATAGTATTTTGAGATGTATTTGATTACATAATGGCCTATAGATTAACTGCCTATTGTAGTGGCCCAATAACACAACATATTTCATTTTTCCTTATAGTTACAGTATCTATGAACATTGAATAAAATAGGCAAAGTAGCATTTTGTGACAAACAATTGTACTACTACTACTTGATTCATAGATCAATTGTTCAGACAACCTTGTCGCAGTCCGAAAGGTCAGCATTGTTTGTTCTGTCATGTGACAGAGACTTTTAATCAGTTTCTTCACTCAGATTTAGCTAGCTTGCGTGCTTTGCTGAACACTGGGTTTGGCATCACAAGGCAATAAGAAACTTTATTTATTTACAAATCAAGAAAAAACACTTGTAAAAGAGATCACAGATGAAACAGTAGGCTGGACCATTGTACGTAAACAGCAGGTTTTATCCTATTAGAATAACTCTCAATAACAACAAAATATACTGTAAAGATAATTTATTTTCTAGTCATGTCAAGTAATTCAACACATGTTGTAATTTTAACTCTGTACATAAAGTCTAAAATGGAACATAAGATTGTTTCTAATGTAATTTGACCACCATCCCGAATCTGTATCAAAGCATTTGCATTGAGACAATGTACGTAGTAACAGAATTACAGTGGAATAAACTTCCAATGTAAATACAATATTCTCACTTAAGTCATGTTTTTGAAGTTACCTATGTTAAACGGAATGTCAAAACAAAAAAAGATTTATGCACTGGCTTGTTTGTTATCACCTGTGCAGTAAGCTGATGAGTGAGTACAACAATAAGGACTTGTAAATAGACATGCAAAACCTAAAAATTCCACAACCTTTGGAAAATACAGTCAACTGTGTTGCGTCTCTCCTCTTGACTTTCCAATGCAACAGATATGTGGTCAATATGTCAGATCATAGTATCGCTGTCTAATAAAACATGTGGATATTTATATCAAATGACTTATGACCTAATACAATAATAAAATCACCCCTTGGTTAACATTTACATTGACATTTTAGTCATTTAGCAGACGCTGTTATCCAGAGACATGCCTAACGGCCAGTCTAGAGCAGGGATGGGAAACTGGCCCTTTTGCAGGCCTGCGGATGAATTTCCCCCCAAAAAACAAAAACATTCTGCTCAGGGGCCCCAAAAGGCTAGGGCTGGCTCTGACTGCATGTGTGGGTATGGATGTGGGTATGCAGACCCGCGAGCCACTGCGGCCCCTCATGATGAGTTCAGATTGTTGGTGGCTCCCACCCGCATCAAAGTTGCCCATCCCTGGTCTAGAACATCAAAGGAGGAGCAAACATGTTCAAAAGGTTTGGGATCCGCAAAAGATTGCCCAATTTAATCACATATAGTAACACACATTTCCAATTTCCCAAACAACATGGATCATCTGAGTCTCTTTGCGGGTAGAGCAGCAGCTCATCATAACAGGAAACTCTCATCAGAGAATATAGATGCAGAACTCCCTCAAAGGGCAACTATCTTAAAGGGTAATACATGTCTTATGACTCTATAGGCTCCCAGGCTGTTCCACCGCCATTTTGTCAAATGTAAACAAGCTTTCTGTAAGGCAAAGAGCTAACAAAGAGGAGGAGACAGACTAGGAGCGGCATTAAAGGGATTAGCAACAGAGAAAGTCTGCATTCAGTGAACATCTGTGCCGGTATACAGCACCAACAATACCACCTGGTTACATGACTCTCTTAGTCGATTGAGATAGGTCCCCAGCTCAGGAACTATGAGTTACGCAAATGGATTTCAAGTTAGGATTCAGAACTTTCAGGAGCCTTGTGCTACATATGTAGGATCTTAATTTGAGCCAGTTTGCTACAGCAGGAAAATTATCCCATAGCAACAGGACATCGTGAATTATTATGTGGATTATAATTAATGGACATTTTTGTAAGGATTGATTAACAAAATTGTTAGGGCAAATCAAGGTAGTCATTTCTTAGTGGAAACTACAAACTTTAGAAGCCTTTGAAACCTCATATACACTAAACGTTTGCATTTCCTGCTGAGCATGACAATTCTCAGCAACAAAAGACTGATCAAATTAAGATCCTACATCTGTATAGTAGTAATAGCCGTGTTTCAGTGAATTGTTGCTCATGTCTGTGCCTGACTGGGCACAGATGTCAGCTCAACATCTAATTTTGATTTACATTTGGATGAGTTGTCAACTAACGTGAATTCAACAAAACAATTCACCATCATTGGCTTTAGGTTAAAGGTTGGGTGAAAAAAATTCCCTTACGTCGATGACTTTTTGCAAATTCAAACAGTTTTACACACTGATTCAACGTCATCACATTTCATTATTTTGTTGAAATTATGCGGAAATCATTTTCTTCAGCCAGAGTAATGAGACATTATATCAGTAGCTAAATTATAATGCGCTCCCAGAAAAAGGAAAGTCGCAGGCTAATTTGAGAGATAACGACACACACTCCCACCCCTCGTCACAGAGAGGAAAGTGCTTCACTCGTTCCCTGGACCAGTTATATCGCTTGCTGCAGGAGAGTACAGGCTTCCCCTGTTCCTTCAAGAGGAAAACAACTTTTCTATTTCAGTTACTGTAGCCTGTCCCTTGGGCAAAACACCAGCTTCCGTCGTAGCACCAGTGAAGGACCCCTCTGGCATTGCAGTATCTCTGAAATGTTTAAGGGCTCAGGAAATACTGTGATCCCCTTGTGGCAGAGGTGAAGAACCTCCCACTGCCATTGTTCCTGCCTCATAGTAGGACTCCTCAGGCAATTCTGTAGTCAGCCCATATCTCAAGATAGCACTCAGGAATCAGAAGATGTGTCTCAATGTGCTGAATCCGAACATGTGGAAACTCTTTTAGATAGTTCTGTTGGATGTTTCTTTGGCGATGCAACAGCTCTGGTCACCAGCCCCTCAGGCAATGCAGTACAGTAGCCTTTGATAAGGAAGGACCCCTCAGGCAATACGGTAATCAAAGGTGTCCTTCTCCATGTAGTCAGTCCAGGTAGAGGAGGGCATGCTGCGGTAAGGGTCGAGCAAGATACGGAAGCAGCGTATGATCAGGAGGCCCAGGACGAGGAAGAGGATGAGGACAAAGATGAAGGCTGCCTTCGCCTCCAATGTCAACAAAGAGGACGAGGACAGGTCTGATTCAGAGGCAGTCAGGGTACTGCTCAGGAAATCCTCATCCATCTTGGGCAAAGTTGGGTCACTGACAAACTCTCCCTCCTTCTTCACCCTCACCACCCGTCACACAAGCACTGAGGAGGGCATCTCGGTGTGGTAGGTAGAGGGATAGTGAAGCTGCTGGCGCCTGCGGAAAACCAAAGGAGTTATTGTGTTGTAGTGTGTAAGTGAAAGTGGAAAAAAACAAACATTTTTTCTATGTTTTCAGTTTTTGTCTTATGAAATTGTATATGCAGGGCTCCCTTGTGAAAGAGATCCTGGTCTCAATGGTGACTCCCTTCTTAAATAAAGGTACAAATTAAATACAATTTCATAACCTTTTGAAATTACTTCATGATCAACTTTAATTTTTCCAAAAAGAGTTTCAGGTAACAAACTGCACATTTGTTGTAGTTCTTTAAGAGCACTATTCTCACCAACTTCAGGAGTTAACCTCCAACTGACAAGAAAATATAAGAAATTCAACACAACGTTTTTCCTACTCTCCTTCCTCCCTGCTAGGGCTATTCCTCCCGAACGGCGCCCTGAGACGATCTATTTTATTGATTGAAAAATAATGTTATCCTCGCCTCCCTCTTTCAGTATAACCTAGCCCTGCTGTGTGAGAGGGCATGTACAGTGGCATGGGGTTAGCGCTAAGACCTCATTAGCCCACTGTGAGGACCGAGAAAAGAGGCTGCCTTCCTCTCAGCTCGAGGGCTGGACCACGAGTAGAGCTGTCTGCTCACACTTCCGCAACGACACAGCAAATTCACTGTGTGTGTCTCTGAGCATGGTGTGACTTGTGAAGGGTGCAGCGTTACGATGCAGTGTGGTGTTTGTGATCGTAATAGGGAGAAAAACAAGTAGGAAAGTGAGAGTGACAACAGAACTATTGTTGTGAACCCGATTACATAATCACAGGGGTGTTGAGCTGTGCTTGATATAGTATATTGGTATGATCCCAAAAATATCTGTATTTACAGATGTAGGATCTTAATTTGATCACCCTGTTGCAGGATAAATGTCTTGCAATGCAGGATTTTTTTTACTTGTAATGTATTTGAGGTTTAAAAAGGCTTCTGAAGTTAGTAATTTCCACTTAGAAATTTCAGACTTTCCATTAATTATAATCCACTTAATAATTTCCTGTTGATGCAGGATTATTTTCCTGCTGCCTCAAATTAAGATCCTACATCTGTATATTCAATTGCAGATAATTCTATTTCTGGACATTTACCCTCAAAGCTTGGGAGAAATGTTAACTTGTCAGCGATAAATCTTATTTGTGGTAGAGATGGGGTACATCCATATAGATCCCAAAATATGTCCAGTACTATTTTATTGCAGAAACTTGGAATTATAACTAGCTCTTAAGCAACAACTTATAATTTGGACTAATATTACTATAACCGTTGAATTAAGAGGTTATTAAGCAGCACGCCTGACATAAAAGTGTTTCATCACCAAAGTGCCAAAGAGATCTAGCTTCTTACATAACAGTAGGCAACAGAAGTCTGACCTTTTATGTTTCATAATGTTTCACTGTCTGGGAGAAAGAGGACCATGAGCAGGTGGTGATTGCACAGGCAGGTGGGTGTATAAATCGTGCTATGATGACTGGCTTTTTCCATAGCCCCCAGTGTGCCCGTGCTCCCCAGTGTGTGGCTGCTTCGTCATGCAGATGTCACTGGCAATAAAGCTGGGGCGCTCCACTGAGGCCAGTCAGTCTCTGATCCATGGTCATGCATCGTGGCTTCATGGTGATGGGGAAATGGAAGTTGAAGGGGGTCACCAGGGAGCCGTAGACGTAAGAAGGCGCCACAGGGCACCTGGGCGTGTTCCAAAACGGCCAACAGCCCTGTGCAGATTTTTGTTTACGTCTGGCTCTCTCTCTGTTTGTCTTGTCTCTGTTTGTAAGTCTATGTTTGTCCTTTTCTATCACTGTTCATATTTTTTATGATGTCTGTTTTTCTCTCTTTGTATTTTAGATTTCTCTTTGTTTCTGTTTGGCTTTCTCTGTTCATGTCTATGTCTGTCTGTTTCTATTAATCAGCCTGTTTGTGTGTCTCCCTGTGAAACTGTCCCTCTCTTTGTTATTTGTCCCTACGTATGTCTGTCTGTTTGTCTGTCTCTTTTCTTTCCCCCACAATTGATCAGACCCCACCTTCCCCAACCTCGTCAGTCTCTGTCTCTATCTATTCATTTGGTAACCTCTTACCCCAATGCAATATACCCCTCTGTGTTCCCAGCCTACAGTGAGGGAAAAAAGTATTTGATCCCCTGCTGATTTTGTATGTTTGCCCACTGACAAAGACATGATCAGTCTATAATTTTAATGGTAGGTTTATTTGAACAGTGAGAGACAGAATAACAACAACAAAAATCCAGAAAAACGCATGTCAGAAATGTTACAAATTGATTTGCATTTTAATGAGGGAAATAAGTATTTGACCCCTCTGCAAAACATGACTTAGCACTTGGTGGCAAAACCCTTGTTGGCAATCACAGAGGTCAGACGTTTCTTGTAGTTGGCCACCAGGTTTGCACACATCTCAAGAGGGATTTTGTCCCACTCCTCATTACAGATCTTCTCCAAGTCATTAAGGTTTCGAGGCTGACGTTTGGCAACTCCAACCTTCAGCTCCCTCCACAGATTTTCTATGGGATTAAGGTCTGGAGACTGGCTAGGCCACTCCAGGACCTTAATGTGCTTCTTCTTGAGCCACTCCTTTGTTGCCTTGGCTGTGTGTTTTGGGTCATTTTCATGCTGGAATACCCATCCACGACCCATTTTCAATGCCCTGGCTGAGGGAAGGAGGTTCTCACCCAAGATTTGACGGTACATGGCCCCGTCCATCGTCCCTTTGATGTAGTGAAGTTGTCCTGTCCCCTTAGCAGAAAAACACCCACAAAGCATAATGTTTCCACCTCCATGTTTGACGGTGGGGATGGTGTTCTTGGGGTCATAGGCAGCAGTCCTCCTCCTCCAAACACGGCGAGTTGAGTTGATACCAAAGAGCTCGATTTTGGTCTCATCTGACCACAACACTTTCACCCAGTTCTCCTCTGAATCATTCAGATGTTCATTGGCAAACTTCAGACGGGCCTGTATATGTGCTTTCTTGAGCAGGGGGACCTTGTGGGCGCTGCAAGATTTCAGTCCTTCATGGCGTAGTGTGTTACCAATTGTTTTCTTGGTGACTATGGTCCCAGCTGCCTTAAGATCATTGTCAAGATCCTCCCGTGTAGTTCTGGGCTGATTCTTCACCGTTCTCATGATCATTGCAACTCCACGAGGTGAGATCTTTCATGGAGCCCCAGGCCGAGGGAGATTGACAGTTATTTTGTGTTTCTTCTGTTGTCACCTTCTCACCAAGCTGCTTGGCGATGGTCTTGTAGCCCATTCCAGCCTTGTGTAGGTCTACAATCTTGTCCCTGACATCCTTGGAGAGCTCTTGGCCATGGTTAAGATTTTGGAATCTGATTGTTTGATTGCTTCTGTGGACAGGTGTCTTTTATACAGGTAACAAACTGAGATTAGGAGCACTCCCTTTAAGAGTGTGCTCCTAATCTCAGCTCGTTACCTGTATAAAAGACACCTGGGAGCCAGAAATCTTTCTGATTGAGAGGGGGTGAAATACTTATTTCACTCATTAAAATGCAAATCAATTTATAAAATGTTTGACATGCGTTTTTCTGAATTTTTTTGTTTTTATTCTGTCTCTCACTGTTCAAATAAACCTACCATTAAAATTATAGCCTGATCATTTCTTTGTCAGTGGGCAAACGTGCAAAATCAGCAGGGGATCAAATACTTTTTTCCCTCACTGTATTTCTTCATAACTCTTCTCCTCTGTCACTATGTCACCCAATGCAGCACCTCTCTATCCTCTGTCTGCCTTTCAGGGGCCACTCATGGGCTCCTTGTCAGGTAATCCATCAAAGTTCTCTGTCCAAATGATATTTTGTCAATACTGCCTCATTAACCCATGGTGTGACAGAGTGACAGCCTCAATATTTGAACCTTCTGCTCCTTAAAACAGTTAAATGTAATTAAATGTAATCGAAAAATGTAGTCTATGTTATCCTCAAAAGTAATTATTTATTATGAGAGAGCCATAAACAATAACTAGAAATGCTGCATACTCCAAGAAAGGTTAAAATCTCACCTTTCTGGAAAGAAATTGCTGAGGTGTAGTCACTTTTGAGGACACAAGCTCAAGTACATTTACATTTTAGTCATTTAGCAGACGCTCTTATCCAGAGCGACTTACATGAGCAATTAGGGTTAAGTGCCTTGCTCAAGGGCACATCGACAGATTTTTCACCTAGTCGGCTCGGGGATTAGAACCAGCGACCTTTCGGTTACTGGCACAACGCTCTTAACCACTAAGCTACCTGTATTTCCTATTCAACAAAACTGTATGAATAAGGCTTGAAATGACCTATATGCTTTCTAAATCTAGTAAATCAAATCAAATCAAATTTTATTGGTCACATACACGTGTTTAGCAGATGTTATAGCGGGTGTAGCGAAATGCTTGTGCTTCTAGCTCAGACAGTGCAGTAATATCTAACAATTTCACAACATATACCCAATACACACAAAACTAGTAAGGAATGGGATTTAAGAATATATACATATATGGACAAGCAATGACAGAGCGGCATGGACTAAGATACAGTATAATATTATAGAATAGAATGCAGTATATGCATATGAGATGAGTAGTGCAAGATATGTAAACATTATTAAAGTGACTAGTGGTCCATTTCTTAAAGTGGCCAATGATTTCAATAGGCAGCAGCAGCCTCTAATGTGTTAGTGATGGCTTTTTAACAGTCTGATGGCCTTGAGATAGAAGCTGTTTTTAATTCTCTCGGTCCCAGCTTTGATGCATCTGTACTGACCTCGCCTTCTGGATGATAGCGGGGTGAACAGACAGTGGCTCGGGTGGTTGATGTCCTTGATGATCTTTTTGGCATTCCTGTGACATCGGGTGTTGTATGTGTCTTGGAGGGCGGGTAGTTTGCCCCCGGTAATGCGTTCGGCAGACCGCACCACCCTCTGGAGAGCCCTGCGGTTGTGGGCAGTGCAGTTGCCGTACCAGGCGGTGATACAGCCCGACAGGATGCTCTCAATTGTGCATCTGTAAAAGTTTGTGAGGGTTTTAAGTGCTAAGACAAATTTATTCAGCCTCCTGAGGTTGAAGAGGCTCTGTTGCGCCTTCTTCAACACACTGTCTGGGGTTCATGGCTCTGTTTAGAGGTATCTTTGATTATCCACCTGAGGGCAGAGAGGGTCGTGAGCGCCTACACTAACTACGGCAAGAGGACCAGACTGTTGCCGTGTACGCGCTCACCTTCTGGACAGTAGCAGCATCCAGTGGATGGAATGAGCCGCTGCTTCGTCTGCTATTCAGAAGAGGACTGTGCAAGGAGGTCCAGACAGAACTGGCCTATCGAGATGACAACCTCTCCTTTCCCGGTTCAAGCCCTCGATAATCAGCCATTAGGTTCTGGGACGATCACACACATCACCAAACTACTCACCCTTATCGTGGAGTCCATCCATCAGGAGAACATTCCCTTCTTCATCACCAGTGCACCAGCTCACAAGAGGTTTGTGGAGCTCGGTGGAACTCGTGTATTGTGTATCGACGTGAGTATTCTTCCGTGTGCCTTGTATTTTCCAGTGTGCCTGTTTTGTGCCCTGGAGTATGTTTGACGCATTTCTGCCCAATCCTGTATTTTGTTTGATTAAAGCCTATTATTCTGTGATTTACCCTCCTGCGCCTGACTTCTTCAACACCACCTCATCACAGAATCACCCACCCGATATGGAGTCAGCGGGAGAGACGCACATGCCTGGAGTCGTGGAACGGGTCCAGGAGCATTCAACTATGCTAGCCAGCTTGGGTGAAGCGATGGGTCAGCTTCTTCAGGTCGTCCAACGCCTGGAGAGGAGAGAGCCCGATCCGTCGAGACCAGCTGGTCAACCGGATCCAGCCACCTACACCCCAGCACCCGGAGGGATCCAGATATCCCGACAAGGGGAGTTCGACGGGACAGCGGTGCTGTGCCAAGGATTTCTTCTCCAACTGGAGCTCTACTTCTCCAGCATCCGGCCGGTTCCATCGGAGCGGGAGAAGGTGTTCGACCTCGTCTCCTGCCTCTCTGGGAATGCCCTGGAGTGGGCCAACGCGGTGTGGAACGAAGGAGGAGCTGCATTGGAGAACTACGGGGAGTTCGCTCGCCTCTTCCGGGCGGTCTTCGATCACCCGCCTGAGGGTCGAGAGGTGGGCGAGCGGCTGGTCAACCTGAGGCAGGGGACGAGGACTGCGCAGGACTTCACATTGGAGTTTCGAACTCTGGCAGCTGGGTTCGGGTGGAACGAGCGGGCAATGATCGACCAGTTCCGGTGCCATCTGCGAGAGGACGTCTGACGGGAGCTAGCCTGTCGTGACACCATGTTGTCCTTCTCGCAACTGGTGGACATGGCCACTCGTTTGGACAACCTGCTGGCAACCAGAGCACGTCCTGGAGGAGATCTGCCCGTTTCCATCTTGGCCGACTCGGATCCAGAACCGATGGAGATGGGTGGAACCGCTAGCCGAGAGAGCGGAGGACGACAGCGCCAATGCCACACTGGTGGCGCAAAGGGATCTCACGGGGTGGTCGCGAGAGTGTCAGGGTAGGTGTCTAGGTGTTTCCGTTGGTGCAACCACGGTGGAAAGTCCAGACAGTACCTCCACCGTGCGCATTCCCCCTGAATACCTCGATCTGGCGCAAGCGTTCTCTAAAACGCAGGCGACTAAATTACCACCTCATCGGGCGGGAGATTGCGCGATAAACCTCCGGATAGACGCTGTACCTCCCAGGAGTCATACAGTGGGGAAAAAAAGTATTTAGTCAGCCACCAATTGTGCAAGTTCTCCCACTTAAAAAGATGAGAGAGGCCTGTAATTTTCATCATAGGTACACGTCAACTATGACAGACAAAATGAGAAAAAAAAATCCAGAACATCACATTGTAGGATTTTTAATGAATTTATTTGCAAATGATGGTGGAAAATAAGTATTTGGTCACCTACAAACAAGCAAGATTTCTGGCTCTCACAGACCTGTAACTTCTTCTTTAAGAGGCTCCTCTGTCCTCCACTCGTTACCTGTATTAATGGCACCTGTTTGAACTTGTTATCAGTATAAAAGACACCTGTCCACAACCTCAAACAGTCACACTCCAAACTCCACTATGGCCAAGACCAAAGAGCTGTCAAAGGACACCAGAAACAAAATTGTAGACCTGCACCAGGCTGGGAAGACTGAATCTGCAATAGGTAAGCAGCTTGGTTTGAAGAAATCAACTGTGGGAGCAATTATTAGGAAATGGAAGACATACAAGACCACTGATAATCTCCCTCGATCTGGGGCTCCACGCAAGATCTCACCCCGTGGGGTCAAAATGATCACAAGAACGGTGAGCAAAAATCCCAGAACCAGTGAATGACCTGCAGAGAGCTGGGACCAAAGTAACAAAGCCTACCATCAGTAACACACTACGCCGCCAGGGACTCCAATCCTGCAGTGCCAGACGTGTCCTCCTGCTTAAGCCAGTACATGTCCAGGCCCGTCTGAAGTTTGCTAGAGTACATTTGGATGATCCAGAAGAGGATTGGGAGAATGTCATATGGTCAGATGAAACCAAAATAGAACTTTTTGGTAAAAACTCAACTCGTCGTGTTTGGAGGACATAGAATGCTGAGTTGCATCCAAAGAACACCATACCTACTGTGAAGCATGGGGGTGGAAACATCATGCTTTGGGGCTGTTTTTCTGCAAAGGGACCAGGACGACTGATCCGTGTAAAGGAAAGAATGAATGGGGCCATGTATCGTTAGATTTTGAGTGAAAATCTCCTTCCATCAGCAAGGGCATTGAAGATGAAACGTGGCTGGGTCTTTCAGCATGACAATGATCCCAAACACACCGCCGGGCAACGAAGGAGTTGCTTCGTAAGAAGCATTTCAAGGTCCTGGAGTGGCCTAGCCAGCCTCCAGATCTCAACCCCATAGAAAATCTTTGGAGGGAGTTGAAAGTCCGTGTTGCCCAGCAACAGCCCCAAAACATCACTGCTCTAGAGGAGATCTGCATGGAGGAATGGGCCAAAATACCAGCAACAGTGTGTGAAAACCTTGTGAAGACTTACAGAAAACGTTTGACCTGTGTCATTGCCAACAAAGGGTATATAAAAAAGTATTGAGAAACTTTTGTTATTGACCAAATACTTATTTTCCACCATAATTTGCAAATAAATTCATTAAAAATCCTACAATGTGATTTTCTGGATTTTTTTTCCTCATTTTGTCTGTCATAGTTGACGTGTACCTATGATGAAAATTACAGGCCTCTCTCATCTTTTTAAGTGGGAGAACTTGCACAATTGGTGGCTGACTAAATACTTTTTTCCCCCACTGTATATACCCCCTGTCACAGGCTGAAACGGTGGCTATGGAAACATATGTCACCGAGTCCCTGCGCCAGGGGTATATACGTCCCTCCACTTCACCCGCCTCCTCAAGTTTCTTCTTTGTGAAGAAGAAGGATGGAGGTCTGCGCCCGTGCATTGATTATCGACCACTGAACAGGGAGACGATAAGATTTAGTTATCCTCTCCCCCTCATTCCTTCAGTGATTGAATCAATGCATGGGGCACGCTTCTTCACCAAATTAGATCTCAGGTGTGCGTACAACCTGGTGCGTATCCGAGAGGGAGATGAATGGAAAACAGCATTCAGCACAACCACGGGGCATTATGAATGCCTGGTGATGCCCTATGGTTTGATGAATGCTCCCTCAGTTTTCCAGTCCTTTGTGAACAAGGTGTTTCGGGACATGCTTGGTCGCGGTGTAGTGGTCTACATCGATGACATCCTGGTGTATTCCGCTACGCGTGCCGAGCATGTGTCCCTGGTTCGCAAGGTGCTGGCCCGACTGTTGGAAAATGACCTTTATGCTATGGCAGAGAAGTGTATGTTTTTCCAGCAGTCCGTCTCCTTCCTTGGATACCGCATTTCCACCTCAGGTGTGGAGATGGAGGGATATCACATTTCAGCCGTGCGTAATTGGTCGACTCCAACCACGGTTAAGGAGGTGCAGCGCTTCCTTGGCTTTGCCAACTACTATTTGAGGTGTATCCAGGGCTTTGGCAAGGTCGCAGCTCCCATTACCTCCCTGTTGAAGGGTGGGCCGTCCCGGCTCCGCTGGTCTGCTGAGGCTGACCTGGCCTTCAGCAAACTGCGGGGTCTGTTCACCTCAGCCCCAGTACTGGCCCACCCCGATCCATCACTACCGTTCGTAGTGGAGGTGGATGCGTCCGAGGTTGGGATAGGAGCTGTCCTGTCTCAACGCTCGGGTACGCCACCCAAGCTCCGCCACTGTGCGTTCTTTTCGAAGAAGCTCAGCCCGGCGGAGCAGAACTACGGCGTTGGTGATTGGGAGCTGTTGTCTGTTGTCCGAGCCTTGACCGTGTGGAGGCATTGGCTCGAGGGGGCAAAACACCCTTTCCTCGTCTGGACGGACCACCGTAACCTGGAGTACATCCGGCCAGCGAGGAGGCTGAATCCTCACCAGGCCAGGTGGGCCCTATTCTTCACTCGGTTTGATTTCACTTTATCATACATCCCAGGTACGAAGAACGTGAAGGCAGACGCGCTGTCCCGGCTGTATGTCACAGAGGAGAGGCCCAGAGACAACACTCCCATACTGCCGGCCTCCTGCATTGTGGCGCCGGTAGTATGGACGTGGATATAGAGCAGGCATTACGCACGGATCCCTTTCCACCTCAGTGTCCAGATGGGCTACAGTACGTGCCTGCTCTTATCCGTGATCGTCTGATCTACTGGGCACACACGTCACCCTCCTCTGGTCACCCAGGTATCGGCCGTACAGTGCGCTGCCTGACCGGAAGATACTGGTGGCCTACCTTGGCTAAGGACGTGAGGGTGTATGTCTCCTCCTGCTCAGTGTGCGCCCAGAGTAAGGCACCTAGGCACCTCCCAGCGGGTAAGTTAGAATCTTTACCAGTTCAACAACGACCATGGTCTCACCTGAGTGTTGATTTTCTAACTGATCTTCCTCTCTCCCAAGGTAATACCACGATCCTGGTCGTTGTGGACCGCTTTTCTAAAGCCTGCCGCCTCCTTCCTCTGCCCGGTCTCCCCACGGCTCTGCAAACTGTTTACACACGTCTTCCGGCACTACGGGGTACCAGAGGATATAGTGTCTGACCGAGGTCCCCAGTTCACGTCCAAGGTCGGGAAAGCGTTCATGGAACGTCTGGGGGTCTCGGTCAGCCTGACTTCTGGGTTCCACCCCGAGAGTAATGGGCAGGTGGAACGGGTAAATCAGGACGTGGGTAGGTTCCTGCGGTCCTACTGCCAGGACCGGCCGGGGGAGTGGTCGGTGTTCTTGCCATGGGCAGAATATGCCCAGAACTCTCTCTGCCACTCCTCCACTAACCTAATGCCTTTCCAGTGTATTCTAGGTTACCAACTGGTTCTGGCACCGCGGCACCAGAGCCAGACCGAGGCTCCTGCGGTGGATGACTGGTTTCGGCGCACGGAGGAGACGTGGGATGCTGCCCACTGTCACCACTTCCGCCGAGGCTGCCCCCCCTCCTGGTTCGGGCAGGCTTTGGCGTTCGTCGTCACCGGAGTACTAGCTACTGCCGATCCCATTCTCATCACTCCACTTGTCATGTCTTGTCAATCACACACACCTGGTGCTCATTCCCCTAATTAGTATGTGTATAAGTGTTCCCTCTGTTCCCCTTGTCTTTGTGAGTGATTGTTTTGTTGTGAGAGCGTGCAGCTCGGTTATTTTTAAATTTTTTGATTTCACCTTTATTTAACCAGGTAAGCCAGTTGAGAACAAGTTCTCATTTACAACTGCGACCTGGCCAAGATAAAGCAAAGCAGTGCGATAAAAACAACAACACAGAGTTACATATGGGGTAAAACAAAACATAAAGTCAAAAATACAACAGAAAATATATATACAGTTATGGAGGTAAGGCAATAAATAGGCTATAGTGCAAAATAATTACAATTAGTATTAACACTGGAATGATAGATGTGCAAGAGATGATGTGCAAATATAGATACTGGGGTGCAAATGAGCAAAAATAAATAACAATATAAGGATGAGGTAGTTGGGTGGGCTAATTTCAGATGGGCTGTGTACAGGTGCAGTGATCGGTAAGGTGCTCTGACAACTGATGCTTAAAGTTAGTGAGGGAGATAAGAGTCTCCAGCTTCAGAGATTTTTGCAATTCGTTCCAGTCATTGGCAGCAGAGAACTGGAAGGAATGGCAGCCAAAGGAGGTGTTGGCTTTGGGGATGACCAGTGAGATATACCTGCTGGAGCGCATACTACGGGTGGGTGTTGCTATGGTGACCAATGAGCTAAGATAAGGCGGGGATTTGTCTAGCAGTGATTTATAGATGGCCTGGAGCCAGTGGGTTTGGCGACGAATATGTAGTGAGGACCAGCCAACAAGAGCGTACAGGTCACAGTGGTGTGTAGTGTATGGGGCTTTGGAGACAAAATGGATGGCACTGTGATAGACTACATCCAATTTGCTGAGTAGAGTGTTGGAGGCTATTTTGTAAATGACATCGCCGAAGTCGAGGATTGGTAGGATAGTCAGTTTTACGAGGGCATGTTTGGCAGCATGAGTGAAGGAGGCTTTGTTGCGAAATAGGAAGCCAATTCTAGATTTAACTTTGGATTGGAGATTCTTAATGTGAGTCTGGAAGGAGAGTTTACAGTCTAACCAGACACCTAGGTATTTGTAGTTGTCCACATACTCTAGGTCAGACCCGTCGAGAGTAGTGATTCTAGTCGGGTGGGCGGGTGCCAGCAGCGTTCGATTGAAGAGCATGCATTTAGTTTTACTAGTGTTTAAGAGCAGTTGGAGGCTACTGAAGGAGTGTTGTATAGCATTGAAGCTCGTTTGGAGGTTTGTTAACACAGTGTCCAATGAAGGGCCAGATGTATCCAAAATGGTGTCGTCTGCGTAGAGGTGGATCTGAGAGTCACCAGCAGCAAGAGCGACATCATTGATATACACGGAGAAAAGAGTCGGCCCAAGAATTGAACCCCGTGGCACCCCCATAGAGACTGCCATAGGTCCAGACAACAGGCCCTCCGATTTGACACATTGAACTCTATCTGAGAAGTAGTTGGTGAACCAGGCGAGGCAGTCATTTGAGAAACCAAGGCTATTTAGTCTGCCAATAAGAATGCGGTGGTTGACAGAGTCGAAAGCCTTGGCCAGGTCGATGAAGACGGCTGCACAGTACTGTCTATTATCGATCACAGTTATAATATCGTTTAGGACCTTGAGCGTGGCTGAAGTGCACCCATGACCAGCTCGGAAACCGGATTGCATAGCGGAGAAGGTACGGTGGGATTCGAAATGGTCGGTGATCTGTTTGTTAACTTGACTTTCAAAAACTTTCGAACGGCAGGGCAGGATGGATATAGGTCTGTAACAGTTTGGATCTAGAGTGTCACCCCCTTTGAAGAGGGGGATGACCGCGGCAGCTTTCCAATCTCTGAGAGAGGTTGAACAGGCTAGTAATAGGGATTGCGACAATTTCGGCGGCTAGTTTTAGAAAGAAAGGGTCCAGATTGTCTAGCCCAGATGATTTGTAGGGGTCCAGATTTTGCAGCTCTTTCAGAACATCAGCTGTCTGAATTTGTGTGAAGGAGAAGCGGGGGGGGCATGGGCAAGTTGCAGCGGAGGGTGCAGAGCTGGTGGCCGAGGTAGTGGTAGCCAGGTGGAAAGCATGGCCAGCCGTAGCAAAATGCTTGTTGAAATTCTCGATTATTGTAGATTTATCGGTGGTGATAGTGTTTCCTAGCCTCAGTGCAGTGGGCAGCTGGGAGGAAGTGCTCTTATTCTCCATGGACTTTACAGTGTCCCAAAACTTTTTGGAGTTAGTGCTACAGGATGCAAATTTCTGTTTGAAAAAGTTAGCCTTTGCTTTCCTAACTGCTTGTGTATATTGGTTCCTAACTTCCCTCAAAAGTTGCATATCGCGGGGGCTATTTGATGCTAATGCAGTACGCCACAGGATGTTTTTGTGCTGGTCAAGGGCAGTCAAGTCTGAGGAGAACCAGGGGCTATATCTGTTCTTAGTTCTGTATTTTTTGAATGGGGCATGTTTATTTAAGATTGAGAGGAAATTACTTTTAAAGAACAACCAGGCATCCTCTACTGACGGAATGAGATCTATATCCATCCAGGATACCTGGGCCAGGTCAATTAGGAAGGCCTGCTCGCTAAAGTGTTTTAGGGAGCGTTTGACAGTGATGAGGGTTGGTCGTTTGACCGCGGACCCGTTACGGACGCAGGCAATAAGGCAGTGATCGCTGAGATCCTGGTTGAAGACAGCGGAGGTGTATTTAGAGGGTAAGTTAGTCAGGATGATATAATAATATAATAATAATATGCCATTTAGCAGACGCTTTTATCCAAAGCGACTTACAGTCGTCTATGAGGGTACCCATGTTTACGGATTTAGGGTTGTACCTAGTAGGTTCGTTGATAATTTGTGTGAGATTGAGGGCAGCTAGTTTGGATTGTAGGATGGCCGGGGTGTTAAGCATATCCCAATTTAGGTCACCAAGCAGTACGAACTCTGAGGATAAATGGGGGGCAATCAATTCACATATGGTGTCCAGGGCACAGCTGGGGGCTGAGGGGGGTCTGTAGCAAGCGGCAACAGTGAGAGACTTATTTCTGGAAAGGTGGATTTTTAGAAGTAGAAGCTCAAACTGTTTGGGCACAGACCTGGATAGTATGATAGAGCTCTGCAGGCTCTCTCTACAGTAGATTGCAACTCCACCCCCTTTGGCAGTTCTATCTAGACGGAAAATGTTATAGTTGGGGATGGAAATTTCAGAATTTTTGGTGGATGTTGAGCTACATTTCACTGTCTTATTGCCAAGGTGTATGTTTTCCCATGTACAGTTTCGTTTGACGCTTGGGGCGTTTGATTTATGCAAATAGATTAAACTCTGGATTTCGGTATTTTACCTCCTGCGCCTGACTCCTTCTTTCACACCTCGTCACACCCATGTTCACCTCCAACGCGCCGTGCGTCGTCAGAAGGCCAACACTGACCGCCACCACAGTGAGGCCCCCATCTTTGTACCGGGGGATGGGGTCTGGCTCTCGATCTGCTCGAGCCGCGCGTCAAGGGGGGGGGGGGATTAATACTGCCATTGAGAAAATTCAAAACAAATCGAGACTTGACCTCTTTCAGGGACAGTCTTGCAAAAAGAAGCATTCTTGCGTTCTAACTACACGCTATTCAAAGTGCTCTGAACAAATTAAGGGAATCGTTCACAAACATTGGCACATTCTAAGATCCGATGACAGTATTGGTAATGTGTTTTCGAACCCTCCCTTGATTGTATTCTCGCGGGGCAGAAACCTCAGAGATCAATTGGTAAACTCGGATTTACCACCCCTAAATATCCCTGCACAACGTCTATTTACGCCTCTACCGAATGTAAACTACAAGTGTAACGGCTGCGCTCAATGCAATGGCACTTACAAATGTAGATCCTTTAAACACCCCCAAACAGGGAAACAGATCCCAATGAAAGGTGTTATTACGTGCTCCACTAAGGCAGTTATTTATCTTATAACTTGTCCTTGTGGTAAACATTATGTGGGTAAAACAAAACGCGAATTAAATGTACGAATCTCTGAACATCGTAGCACCATTAGGTGCAAAAACTCGACATACCCAGTCGCTGGCCCCTTTTTGGAAGCGAACGACTCAATTTCGTCCCTACGTTATATCGGCATCGAACATGTCACCCTACCTAGGAGAAGGGGTGACGTCGACAACTTATTGTTAAAACGAGAGGCTGCCTGGATCTTTAATTTAAAGACCCTTACTCCCTTCGGTCTCAACTTAGACTTTGATTTGAAGCCATTCTTGTGATTATTGTGATTTTGCTATTCATTGTAATTGTTTGTGGGCCTATGTAGCCAAGTTGTATCTATGATCGTATGCTATCCATGTTTTTTGTATGTTCTGTTTATCTGTGAATTAACCAATGCTATTAGGCCACACCCGGCCATGATTACAGACACCTGCGAGTGTCCTTTGACACTATATAAACTAGTGACCCGCAGTGTTTGTCATTATACCCTGATGAAGACAGCTTGTCTGTCGAAACGTTGGTTATTAGGTTATTAAATTATTGCATCTGAGCTACTAGAGTGTGCGGCTTTCCTTTTCTTTTTCAAATATTGAACTTTCTACCTACACCTGCTTCTCGACTCCCAGTGTCTACGTTACACCATTTAGATCTAATGTGTCCACAGATTGATTTATAAGCAGAAATTTCATTCAGAACCGGTACCAGAACCACGCAGGCCCCCTAAACAGGGGACTGTACATCTAAGAGGTTGATATGTGTGAGGTTTTTCATCTTAGAAAAAAGGGTTCCAAAAAGGTTATTCAGCTGTCCCCATAGGAGAACCCTTTTTGGTTCCAGGTGTGTTCTACATGGAACCCAAAAGGGTTCTACCTACAACCAAAAAGGGTTCTTCAAAGGGTTCTCATATGGGGACAGCCGAAGAGCCCTTTAAGGTTCTAGATAGCAACTTTTTTTCTAAGAGTGTACATTCCCATATATCCGTTTTGCAGGCCAGTAGCCTCAACAAAGATCACAACACGATGCCCATGGGATCTTTATCAACTAAGCAAATACTTGATCACAAAGTTACTTTTAGATATGAACACCTCTACAAAACCAACCACACCATATGTTACTAATGCCATGTAACTTCATGCCTGTGTGGCTGAGACTGTCATGTTTGCAGTCAATATACAGACAGCCACCATCTTCTACTCCGTAATGTCCTTTAAAATCCCAATTTTTGGCATGAATTCACACTAACAGGTTGAAAATGACAATCTTAATACTTAATTCGGACTTGTAAGACTACAGGCGTCATCAATTGGACATAAAATTGACTACACCTTCCCAATCAGAAAACACACTGCATTATTCAGTGGATCAAGAATGGCTTATCCATCTCAACACGGACCTTCTGCGAGAACATTCATCTAGTTCCACAACAGAGAGCATAGACTATGAGAATGCTGACCAATCATCTACTTCACATTCTTGGCATCCCACCCAAACATCCATCTGGGAGTATAGTATAATACATTAACATGACTGGAATTTGATTACTGTTATCTCTTCCACTGCCAGAGAGACAGAGAGAGGGGGAGAATACATATCCATCTGCAGATAGTCAGTATTTACACTTGACAAAAAGAGAGAACACAGGTTTCTATAATGGGGAGAGGTGTGTGTGTGTGTGTGTGTGTATGAGTGGAATAGGTGTGATTAATTAATATTGTTGACTTCAGCGTTTCTGGATGATTCAAGAATACACATAGCTGATTCTGTGTCAACCATACTTTTTCATAATATGACATCCATACTTCAGTCCAGTGAATTAAAATGTAAAAATATATTAGCATTTTAGTTTCTCAAACGAGAAAGGGCTGCTCTTTACTAGGGCTGTGGCGGTCACTAAATTTCATCAGCCGGTGATTGTCAAGCAAATATGTGACGAGGTGTGAATTAAGGAGTCAGGCGCAGGAGGTAAAATACCGAAGTCCAGAGTTTATTCCGTTTACATAAATCAAACGCCCCAAGCTTCAAACGAAACTATTACAAGGGAAAACATCCACCTTAGCATAAACACAGTGAATAGTAGCTCAACCGAGCTACACACTCTCACAACAAACAATCACTCACAAAGACAAGGGGAACAGAGGGAACACTTATACACATACTAATTAGGGGAATGAGCACCAGGTGTATGTGATTGACAAGACATGACAAGTGGAGTGATGAGAATGGGATCGGCAGTAGCTAGTACTCCGGTGACAACGAACGCCGAAGCCTGCCCGAACCAGGAGGGGGGGCAGCCTCGGCGGAAGTCGTGACAAAATAACTGTCGGTCTCACGGTAATTGACCGTTAATTAACACAGTTAGCATCTCCTGGCTTCCACACATAGCCACTGATGCAGACCTTTGGAACATTTAAAAAAGTCTAATAAATCCATGTAATATAGCCTACACCTTCACAATAAATCCATTCTTTATTTTAGACAGGTCTAAAGAAACACGATATGAAGAAAATGTAGTATATTTCAGAAGAACATAATAGCATACTCTGAGTTGTCCTTATGTTACGTCCTGATCTGGCAATGCCAAATGGCTGTGGGGCTACACTAATTCATTTAGCAGACAAGATTTGCTTAAAATTCCGTGGCATTATTTTATAGTATTTTATAGTATGAAGAATACAATTGAACAAAGCTGAATTAAATAGAAAGGATATTTTCTTTCTTTTGAGGGAGTGCGCACATGCGGCTATTCTGTGTTGAGCGTTTAACAAAGAAATAGGTACTCCTATATGCTTAATTTAGAGTTATTAATATAACTAGTTGTTCTACAAACGTTGGGCTATAAGTTTTGATTTTTAATACATTGTAAGGCTGTATGATGCGACTCTAATGACGAATTGAAAAAGTTGCTTGAAAGGCATGAGTTCAGCTTTGTTTTTTTGCGCAGGCTGTCGTTCAGAATTTGAGAAGCACTTGATAATGCCTCAAATTTCCCGGTGGCATCCCCTTTGTGTGGCCATAATGCATCCTAAAAAAATCCATGCCTTTCTCCCTGAGTGCTGCGTGATCCGAAGCACCTCTCACTCACATGGCTCTCCATCACATGATCGGGTCTTTCACACAGGCTACAAGTGAAGACAAACACATCGGGACGCAACTGCGCGCATCGTTATCCAATTCCGATGAGCATATTGAAGATATTGGAAGAATTGTCCACATTTACTTTTCATCAGCCAACAAGATGAGTAGGCCTAATGAACAGCAAAAGCACTATCCCCCATAGTACAAAAGTTGACCTATTCTATTCTGTGCGAGAAATAAATATTCCAAACATAGTCTGGGACAGTTGTGGGATGCGATAGATCCCAAGTTAATACAACCACTAGCATAAAAAAAATGCAACAGATCAGAACTTTAACTGTTGATAAACTATTAGGCTATTTCTTCACATTATAAGCGCAGCAATGCGCACATGGCAGTAGGCTATAAGCGCGAATGTTCCATTAGCGGGAAAACACCATTATCAAAAGTGATCGCAAATGCGATTATGCATGTAATGCTTTTATTATAAAGGTGCACTTTTATGGTGAAAATGATCTTCTCCAAACTTTAAACTCACGCGCTGCTTATGTAAGCCAGTTAGGCTCTACACCCCTTGTAAAGTTATTTGGCCACTTTAGTTGTGATACAAACCTTATCAAAACATATAGGCCAATGGGCTAGGCTTCATGAGGTGTGCGACTACGATTAGAAAAAGTTGCAAAAAAAAGGCATTGTTTCTTGCCTTATGCTGGGCATCATTCACAAGTGATAATATATCATTCATAAGTGATAGGCTAATATTGTCACCCATCAGACTATTCTTGATTTAATCTTGTCTTTACGTATACTAAATAATATATGTGTGAAATTTAGACTGGACCATTATCATGCACCTGTCTCGAAACAGGGGCTGGGGAAAACATACATGTAATTTCTGCACTTAAAATAGCAAATGGAGGACGCTTTTCCCGTGGTTCATTTTCATGCCAGCCAGG
Organism: Coregonus clupeaformis; assembly: GCF_020615455.1. Taxonomy (NCBI): domain Eukaryota; kingdom Metazoa; phylum Chordata; class Actinopteri; order Salmoniformes; family Salmonidae; genus Coregonus; species Coregonus clupeaformis. The sequence continues at coordinate 57,729,905 of NC_059199.1, read as the reverse complement.
TAGGCTATACTCCTGCTGTAAAGATAAGCAATGTGCTTAATATTAGGAAAGTTGAGAAATAAATATAGTAGGCCTAGTTTATAGAAAGCTGATGGGATCCTCCTATTTTTAATAGAGGCTTATCACTCTGTTTTCTCGCACAATTGCATAGCCTATAGAAATGTTGCGCAACATGAGCTCATGGGCTCTCATGAAGTGTTACATTTGCATTGATGTCAGAGTGATTAGAGGGACAGTAGAGTGCTGAGTACCAGGCAGTTAGCAAGTTTGATAGGCTACTAATGACCATCAGCAGCATCAGCGCTTGGAGAAGCCTAATTACCGTGACTAAACGGTCACGTTAAATTTGACTGCCTTCATGACTCGTGACCTCCGGTGTGGCAGTAATACGGTCACCGCCCTACTCTTTACAAACACTGACATAAATGCCACTTTAGTTTTTTCTATAAATTCGACAGCAGTTCATGGCTCGTGGTCGATATGCACCACAACACCATATGCAATGTGAATGAGTCAAATGTGAAACAAGAATCCGTAGAAAATGTCCACTACTTGAGATGAATGTAAATCTTATGATTTTGCAGTCTTCACGTGACAATTACAGATACAAGACAATGAAAAAGCTGTTAATAATTCAGTGGTTAGGGTGGGAATTATGGGCAACACAATGCTATCGAGAGCACAGTGAATTTAAGAATATTCAGACTATCAATGACTTCTTGTAAGTGTAGACTGGGGTCACTTTAACAGACTTGCTGCACTGGATGCATAATTTTTGCTGGGCATGAGCCACAAGTGATACTACACTTCCATTGCGGTCAATGAAAACCTGTGAGTGAAGCAGAGCTGCGTGCTGTGAGTTTAAACTTTTTTTAAACAATGTGTGTGGCTCACATCCGAGAACACTGGATAAAGTGGCTCGCACCTCTTCCTCTGGGAGTTATACGCTTCCAATGTAGCATGTAAAACCTACAATGCTTTCCCTTTACACCCAGTGTAGCAATTCTGTAAGTATGTGCACTGAGCATTTAGAAGAGAATTTCAACATTGTTCAGCAAAACAATGTATCATAATGGTTATTTTAACCAGAATGCAGAGAATACTGACATTTATTAGGCTAAATCCACACTGTAAAGTTGCTTTGATGAACCACAGTCATGAAGACCCCCAGGCGAGGGTTGAGCCGACGACCCTTATTCCACTACATTTCATTTTGTGCAACAGTAATAAGGTTTGAGTACATAATTGGCTTCATTAAGATGTATTCACATCCCTTTCCTTTCAAACCCTATGCCTAAAACATTCATGTTACTCTTGTGGTAAATAATGGTCAGCTACTGTATGACTGCTTTTGGTTGACCCTCTCAGCCGCACTCGAGCCCTGTGGGGGATAGAGTAACGTCGCGCTGCCATGCATCACTGGTGCTATTAGCCTTGCGTAATAGTTATCGATCTCCCAATGTATTCTCTGTCTGTGGCGGTAATGGCCGCTTTCACTTAGGCTGACTCTTGCGGCGCCAGCACAGTGAGCCAGCATGGTGAGCTCTGTAGCCGGTAACGGCCCAAACATTTATGTAACCGGCGACTGACGACGCTCACAGCTCCCTGAGGAACTGAATGAGGGCCTGAACAGTGCTGATGCCACAGACTGTCTTACACAGGCTACCGTGGGTTGCAGGCATAGCCGCGGGAAGTAGGGGTACTGAGGGTGCTGCAGAACCCCCTGAAAAATCGGAATTAAAAATATATATTAATAAAATAATATATAATTTTTTTTCGAAAAAAATTGTTTTTTCACAAAAGTAGTGCACTGGGCCTTTACTAGTATTAGTGGACGGATATAGACGTCTGTAGCGCAGGCAAAAAAATCAAAATCTGCATCTCTGCTTTGGCAGATTAAGAACAGTATCTTGCAGGATTCAATAGTTGGAATTGTAAGAGTTGTTGCCCTGTCCCTTTCTCTGCAATTGTCATTCTAATGGAATCCAGAAAGAACAAAACCCTGTCCTCAAACATTTACATCAAAAGGTGCAAAGTTATGGGCAAAGCCACAAAACATCCACATTAAATTAAATATTTTTCTTGATCAAATAACATGGAAAACAACCCCTTTTTGTGTTCTATTAATTTACCATCCTTACAAACCACTTAATGTAAATGTAAATTACTGTATTGTACATAGGTTGGTCATTTATAGGTTTGTACCTGTAGACTTTCCATCACCATGAAGAAAAACAATGCACAATACAGTAACTGAGTACATTCAGACATCAAGTGGTTTGTGATGATGAGATGTGATAATGTGGCTCAGTTAGTAGAGCATGGCTCTTGATCTGCTAGGGTTCTGGTTTCAATTCCCACAGGGGACCAGTATGGAAATGTATGCACTGTAAGTTGCTCTGGATAAGAGTGTCTACTAAAAAGGAATGAATAGACCATTTTAGTTTTCACATAGAAATAAGTTGCATTTGAAGTATTTCAACAAAATGGAAAACATACACTCCAATCAAAAGTTTTAGAACACCACCTCATTCAAGGGTTTTTCTTTATTTTAGTATTTTCTACATTGTAGAATAATAGTGAAGACATCAAAACTATGAAATAACACATATGGAAACATGTAGTAACCAAAGAAGTGTTAAACAAATCAAAATATATTTGAGATTCTTCAAATAGCCACACTTTGCCTTGATGACAGCTTTGCACACTCTTGGCATTCTCTCAACCAGCTTCACCTGGAATGCTTTTCCAACAGTCTTGAAGGAGTTCCCTCATATGCTGAGCACTAGTTGGCTGCTTTTCCTTCACTCTGCGGTCCGGCTCATCCCAAACCATCTCAATTTGGTTGAGGTCGGGGGATTGTGGAGGCCAGGTACTTTGATGCATCACTCCATCACTCTCCTTGGTAAAATAGCCATCACACAGCCTGGAGGTGTGTTGGGTCATTGTCCTGTTGAAAAACAAAAGATAGTCCCACTAAGCCCAAACCAGATGGGATGGCGTATCTCTGCAGAATGCTGTGGTAGCCATGCTGGTTAAGTGTGCCTTGAATTCTAAATAAATCACAGACAGTGTCACCAGCAAAGCACCCCCACACCATAACACCTCCTCCATGCTTTACGGTGGGAAATACACATGCAGAGATAATCCGTTCACCCACTCCTCGTCTCATAAAGACACGGCGGTTGGAACCAAAAATCTCAAATTTGGACTCATCAGACCAAAGGACAGATTTCCACCGGTCTAATGTCCATTGCTCGTGTTTCTTGGCCCAAGCAAGTCTCTTCTTCTTATTGGTGTCCTTTAGTAGTAGTTTCTTTGCAGCAATTCGACCACGATGGCCTGATTCACACAGTCTCCTCTGAAAAGTTGATGCTGAGATGTGTCCGTTACTTGAACTCTGTGAAGCATTTATTTGGGCTGAAATTTCTGACGCTGGTAACTCTAATGAACTTATACTATGCAGCAGAGGTAACTCTGGGTCTTCCAATATTTTGGCGGTCCTCATGAGAGCCAGTTTTATCATAGCGATTGATGGTTTTTGCGACTGCACTTGAAGAAACTTTCAAAGTTCTTGACATTTTCCGTATTGACTGACCTTCATCTCTTAAAGTAATGATGGACTGTAATTTCTCTTTGCTTATTTGAGCTGTTCTTGCCATAATATGGACTTAGTCTTTTACCAAATAGGGCTATATTCTGTATACCCCCCCTACCTTGTCACAAAACAACTGATTGGCTCAAACGCATTAAGAAGGAAAGAAATTCCACAAATTAACTTTTAAGAAGGCACACCTGTCAATTGAAATGCATTCCAAATCAAATCAAATCAAATGAAATTGTATTGGTCACATACACGTGTTTAGCAGATGTTATTGTGGGTGTAGCGAAATGCTTGTGCTTCTAGCGCCAACAGTGCAGTAATATCTAACAAGAAATATCTAACAATTTCACAACATATACCCAAAACACACAAATCTCAGTAAGGAATGAATTAAGAATATATACAGTTGAAGTCGGAAGTTTACATACACTTTCAAAAAATTCTACAGCTGCACCATCGAGAGCATCCTGACTGGTTGCATCACCGCCTGGTATGGCAACTGCTTGGCCTCTGACCGCAAGGCACTACAGAGGGTAGTGCGTACGGCCCAGTTCATCACTGGGGCAAAGCTCCCTGCCATCCAGGACCTCTATACCAGGCGGTGTCAGAGGAAGGCCCTCAAAATTGTCAAAGACTCCAGCCACCCTAGTCATAGACTGTTCTCTCTGCTACCGCACGGCAAGCGGTACCGGAGTGCCAAGTCTAGGTCCAAAAGACTTCTCAACAGCTTCTACCCCCAAGCCATAAGACTCCTGAACAGCTAATCATGGCTACCCCGGACTATTTGCACTGCCCCCCCACCCCATCCTTTTTACGCTGCTGCTACTCTGTTAAGTATTTATGCATAGTCACTTTAACTCTACCCACATGTACATATTACCTCAACTACCTCAACTAGCCGGTGCCCCCGCACATTGACTATTGCAACGGTACCCCCCTGTATATATAGCCTCCCTACTGTCACTTTATTTTACTGTATATATAGCCTCCCTACTGTCACTTTATTTTACTTCTGCTCTTTTTTTCTCAACACTTTTTTGTTGATGTTTTATTCTTACTGTTTTGTTTAAAATAAATGCACTGTTGGTTAAGGGCTGTAAGTAAGCATTTCACTGTAATGTCTGCACCTGTTGTATTCGGCGCATGTGACCAATAAAATTTGATTTGATTTGATTTGATTTGATTTGACTTAGGTTGGAGTCATTAAAAGTCGTTTTTCAACCACTCCACAAATTCCTTGATAACAAACTATCGTTTTGGCAAGTCGGTTAGGACATCTACTTTGTGCATGACACAAGTAATTTTTCCAACAATTGTTTACAAACAGATTATTTCAATAATAATTCACTGTATCACAATTCCAGTGGGTCAGAAGTTTACATACACTAAGTTGACTGTGCCTTTAAACAGCTTGGACAATTCCAGAAAATGATGTCATGGCTTTAGAAGCTTCTGATAGGCTAATTGACATCATTTGAGTCAATTGGAGGTGTACCTGTGGATGTATTTCAAGGCCTACCTTCAAACTCAGTGCCTCTTTGCTTGACATCATGGGAAAATCAAAAGAAATCAGCCAAGACCTCAGAAAAAAAATTGTAGACCTCCACAAGTCTGGTTCGTCCTTGGGAGCAATTTCCAAATGCCTGAAGGTACCACGTTCATCTGTAAAAACAATAGTACGGAAGTATAAACACCATGGGACCACAAGCCGTCATACCGCTCAGGAAGGAGACGCGTTCTGTCTCCTAGAGATGAACGTACTTTGGTGCGAAAAGTGCAAATCAATCCCAGAACAACAGCAAAGGACCTTGTGAAGATGCTGGAGGAAACAGGTACAAAAGTATCTATATCCACAGTAAAACAAGTCCTATATATCGACATAACCTGAAAGGCCGCTCAGCAAGGAAGAAGCCACTGCTCCAAAACCGCCATAAAAAAGCCAGACTACGGTTTGCAACTGCACACGGGGACAAAGATCGTACTTTTTGGAGAAATGTCCTCTGGTCTGATGAAATAAAAATAGAACTGTTTGGCCATAATGACCATCGTTATGTTTGGAGGAAAAAGGGGAAGGCTTGCAAGCCGAAGTACACCATCCCAACCCGTGAAGCACGGGGGTGGCAGCATCATGCTGTGGGGGTGCTTTGCTGCAGGAGGGACTGGTGCACTTCACAAAATAGATGGCATCATGAGGAAGGAAAATGATGTGGATATATTGAAGCAACATCTCAAGACATCAGTCAGGAAGTTAAAGCTTGGTCGCAAATGGGTCTTACAAATGGACAATGACCCCAAGCATACTTCCAAAGTTGTGGCAAAATGACTTAAGGACAACAAAGTCAAGGTATTGGAGTGGCCATCACAAAGCCCTGACCTCAAACCTATAGAACATTTGTGGGCAGAACTGAAAAAGTGTGTGCGAGCAAGGAGGCCTAAAAACCTGACTCAGTTACACCAGCTCTGTCAGGAGGAATGGGCCAAAATTCACCCAACTTATTGTGGGAAGCATGTGGAAGGCTACCCGAAACATTTGACCCTGTCACGCCCTGACTCAAGGGACGCTTATATGTTGAGTCAGGGTGTGTATATTTCTTGTTGTGCCTTTTCTATGTATAGGATCTAGTATGTCCCGAGTGGCGCAGTGGTCTAAGGCACTGCATTGCAGTGCTAGCTGTGCCACTAGAGATCCTGGTTCGAATCCAGGCTCTGTCGTAGCTGGCTGCGACCGGGAGACCCATGGGGCGGGGCACAATTGGCCCAGCGTCGTCCAGGGTAGGGGAGGGAATGGCCGGCAGGGATGTAGCTCAGTTGGTAGAGCATGGTGTTTGCAACACCAGGGCTGTGGGTTAAATTCCCACGGGGGGTATAAAAAATAATGTATGCACTAACTGTAAGTCGCTCTGGATAAGAGCGTCTGCTAAATGACTAAAATGTAAATTAATGTCTAGTTCTATGTTGGCCGGTGTGGTTCCCAATCAGAGGCAGCTGTCACTCGTTGTCCCTGATTGGGGACCATACCTAGGCAGCCTATTGGCACTGTCTTGTTGTGGGATCTTGTTCCGTGTAAGGTTTGTTATCTGTACTACGTTTCGTTTATTGTTTTGTCGTGGTGTTTATTCAGTTAAAATAAACATGTATGCATATCACGCTGCGCCTTGGTCTGACCCGTCATTGAACGAACGAGACAGAAGATCCCACCAAACAAGGACCAAGCAGCGTGCCGAGAAGGAGCAAACGCCTGGTACTCAACAGGAGGTTACGTTAGTAGATGTCCTCCTCGGTTGGGGGAGAATTAAGGAGGAAGAGGCCGTCCGTTATCGGAGGGCGATGAAGGAGGATGCCCAGGTAGGAGAGGAGAAACGGCGCCAACAGTGCCGACGACGGAGACCCGAGAGGCAACCCCAAGAAAATGTTGGGGGGCACACGGTGTGGACGACGAGGCAGCAGGAGGCCGTTAAAGGGCGGATCTGCAGGTTAGGAGAGGAGGCCACCATGTTACGGGGGCTTTTGGTTCAGAGGGAGCAGGAGTTATTCGGTCAGAGGGAGGCGCTACAGGAGGCTAAAAGGGAGAAGGAAAGAGTAGAGGCACGGCGAGAGGAGCTGGTTAGGCAGCAGAAGGAGCGGGGGTTAATAAAGGAACCCAGTTAAAGGGCGGATCTGCAGGTTAGGAGAGGAGGCCACCATGTTACGGGGGCTTTTGGTTCAGAGGGAGCAGGAGTTACTCTTTCCTTCTCCCTTTTAGCCTCCTGTAGCGCCTCCCTCTGACCGAATAACTCCTGCTCCCTCTGAACCAAAAGCCCCCGTAACATGGTGGCCTCCTCTCCTAACCTGCAGATCCGCCCTTTAACGGGTTCCTGCTCCTCGCACCAAGAAAGTGGTGCGTGTCGCCAGTCCGGTCCGTTCCGTTCCTGCTCCCCACACCAAGCCAGTGGTGCGTGTTCCCAGTACGGCCTGGCCCGTTCCTGCTCCCCGCACCAAGTCAGTGGTGCGTGTTCCCAGTATGGCCCGGCCCGTTCCTGCCCCTCGCACCAAGCCTGTGGTGCGCGTCGCCAGTCCGGCCCGGCCTGTTCCTGCTCCTCGCACCAAGCCAGTGGTGCGCGTCACCAGTCCGGCCCGGCCTGTTCCTGCTCCTCGCACCAAGCCAGTGGTGCGCGTCGCCAGTCCGGCCTGGCCTATCCCTGCTCCTCACACCAAGCCAGTGGTGCGCGTCGCCAGCCTGGCCCGGCCTGTTCCTGCTCCTCGCACCAAGCCTGTGGTGCGCGTCGCCAGCCTGGCCCGGCCTGTTCCTGCTCCTCGTACCAGACCAGTGGTGCGTTTGTCCAGTCCGGCATGGCCCGTGCCCGTTCCACCGGTGCCTGGTCCGGCACCGGTCAGCTGCTCCACTCCGGAGCCAGAGCAGTCCGCTCCACCGGTGCCTGATCCAGCTCCGGTCAGCGGCTCCACTCCGGAGCCAGAGCAGTCCGCTCCACCGGTGCCTGATCCAGCTCCGGTCAGCGGCTCCACTTCGGAGCCAAAGCAGTCCGCTCCACCGGTGCCTAGTCCAGCTCCGGTCAGCGGCTCCAGTCCAGACCATGACGTCAGCCCCTCTCCAGGTTTGGGGTCTCCCACACCAGGGTCCAGACAGGGCCTGGCGTATCGTGGGAGGAAGGAGAGGGGAAGCAACGCGCCGAGGTCTAGACCAGACCAGGGGCGCAACAGGGAGGCGGAGAGTGAGAGGTCGTCATGCCCTGAGCCGGATCCGCCTCCGAGGCAGAATGCCCACCCGGCCCCTACCCTGTTATGTTTATGTTGTGCGGTCGGAGTCCGCACCTTTGGGGGGGGTACTGTCACGCCCTGACTCAGGGGACACTTATATGTTGTGCCAGGGTGTGTATATTTCTTGTTGTGCCTTTTCTATGTATAGGATCTAGTATGTCTAGTTCTATGTTGGCCGGGGTGGTTCCCAATTAGAGGCAGCTGTCGCTCGTTGTCTCTGATTGGGGACCATACTTAGGCAGCCTATTGGCACTGTCTTGTTGTGGGATCTTGTTCCGTGTAAGGTTTGTTTTCTGTACTACCATGGACTTCACGTTTCGTTTCGTGTATTGTTTTGTCGTGGTGTTTATTCAGTTAAAATAAACATGTATGCATATCACGCTGCGCCTTGGTCTGACCCATCATTCAACGTACGTGACAGACCCAAGTTAAACAATTTAAAGGCAATGCTACCAAATACTAATTGAGTGTATGTAAACTTCTGACCCACTGGAAATGTGATGAAAGAAATAAAAGCTGAAATAAATAATTCTCTCTACTATTATTCTGACATTTCACATTCTTAAAATAAAGTGGTGATCCTAACTGACCTAAGACAGGGAATTTTTACTAGGATTAAATGTCAGGAATTGTGAAAAAACTCATTTTAAATGTATTTGGCTAAGGTGTATGTAAACTTCCGACTTCAACTGTACATATATGGACGAGCGATGTTAGAGCGGCATGGACTCAGATACAGTAGAATAGTATAGAATACAGTATAGACATATGAGATGAGTAATGCTGATATATAAACATTATTAAAGTGACTAAGATACCGTAGAATAGTATATAATTCAGTATATACATTTGAGATGAGTAATGCAAGATATGTAAACATTATTGAAGTGGCTAGTGTTCCATTTCTTAAAGTGGCCAGTGATTTCTAGTCTATGTCTATAGGCAGCAGCTTCTAATGTGCTAGTGATGTCTGTTTAACAGTCTGATGGCCTTGAGATAGAAGCTGTTTTTCAGTGTCGGTCCCAGCTTTTATGCATCTGTACAGACCTCGCCTTCTGGATGATAGCGTGGTGAACAGACAGTGGCTCGGGTGGTTGATGTCCTTGATGATCTTTTTGGCCTTCCTGTGACATCGGGTGCTGTAGGTGTCCTGGAGGGCGGGTAGTTTGCCCCCGGTAATGCATTGTGCACACCGCACCACCCTCTGGAGAGCCTTGCGGGCGGTGCAGTTGCCGTACCAGGCGGTGATACAGCCCAACAGGATGCTCTCAATTGTGCATCTGTAAAAGTTTGTGAGGGTTTTAGGTGCCAAGCCAAATGTCTTTAGCCTCCTGAGGTTGAAGAGGCTCTGTTGCACCTTCTTCACCACACTGTCTGTGTGGGTGGTCCATTTCAGTTTGTCAGTGATGTGAACGCCAAGGAACATGAATCTTTCCACCTTCTCCACTGCAGTCCCATCGATGTGGATAGGGGGGTGCACCCTCTGTTGTTTCCAGGTGACTACCTCATGAAGCTGGTTGAGAGAATGCCAAGAGTGTGCAAAGCTGTCATAAAGGCAAAGGGTGGCTATTTGAAGAATCTCAAATAGAAAATATATTTTGATTTGTTTAACACTTTTTTGGTTACTACATGATTCCATATGTGTTATTTCATAGTTTTGATGTCTTCACTATTATTCTACAATGTAGAAAATAGTAAAAATTAAGAAAAAAACTTGAATGGAGTGCAATCCAACTCTCATTCCATCACATCCCTCAGTAAAATTATATTTTGTCCTTTTTAAAACTGCCTCTCTCTCTCTCGCTCTCTCTCTCTCTCACACACACACACACACACACACACACACACACACACACACACACACACACACACACACACACACACACACACACACACACACACACACACACACACAGTTTAGTTACTATGAATTCATGATTAAACATATTTTAAACAAAATGCACCCATTTATCTGGAGGACAGAAGAAATGTGAATAAATCCTTCTGAAGTAGAACAGGGAGGATGAGGTTTCACACTTAAATACTCTGGATACTAGTACATTGTGGCCAAACTCAAATGGCAATGTGTTTACACTGATACGTTCTCATACTTACAGCGATACATACTCACACTTTCATACTCACATTCACACACGAACCCCACCTTCAACAGGTCTGATCACATACAAGGCCCCTGGATAGGCAATCGAGTAGGCTACTTCCTTACATCAAACTAGATGTAGCTCCGGCGCTGATGTGCTCTGGCATTTACAGGACAGAGCGTACTCACCAATTCTTGCCCTCTCACTGTTTATTCTCTTCCCCTTGCGCCTTATCGCTCTATATTTGTATCTGTTTATGCAACCTATCTTCCTTGGCCATGCATGTATGTGATAGAGACAGAGATACTAATACTTTATGGGAATTAACCCTGTTCTTAGAATCAGCACTGTAGAACATAGCGTGTATAATAAGTATAGTGTTAATTGCAGTGTAGCCTAGGTTGCCTCTGGCTATGAATGTTTCTGTACTTGTATCAGTACATTTTTGGCTAATAACATAGACCTAACAATTATTGTAAATGTGTGTTTACCTTGTGTTATAATAACCTATTTTCAATTTAAATGATAGGACTGACTGAAAAGCTGACTTCCTCCATTATAGGCTCCTGGTTGTAATTATTACATGTGTAAGCCCACAACAGCATTGCTGTTAGATAGCTTCATTTATTTAGTTAGCTATACGAAATTAATAATAGCCTAAAACTTATATTAGCTGTATGGCTAGCTTTATTCAAAATAGCAGAACATACCTGCCAGGCGACAAGTCAGCTCTCCCGCGCTGCCTCTCTTTACGCGAAAATCGTCATGCAGACTTGTGCCCTCATGGAGATTCCGTGCAGTGGATAATTAATACTGAGGTATTAATTTGTGATACCTCACTAGGCTAAAACAAGGTTTACTCGTTCATTCGTGTCGGTCAACCACTGAAAACATAAATGTGTCAAACTTTGTCTGCCTCTTCTTATCCATTTGGTGGAATTTCAACCATGCTCCGTCTTCTCTGCTTCCCACCCCTCTTCGTGCACTTCTCCAATCCTTCCTCTCAGTCTCACAACAAGAGGATAATGCTAGTGTCTCGTTTCCCCTAGCAACCAGTTGCTATAGGAATATTCCTTAGTAATTCAAAGTGTTGATGATGATGATGATGATGAAGAGTCCAGATGTATGACCACGATAGTTAGATTAGGCTAGTTATTCAATCAAACACATTTATTTTACAATTATAGACCCCTAACCTAGGAAGAAATGTGTCTCTTATAAACGTCTGTGTGCAGTTACAGGTAGCATACTCCAAAAACTAGAGAAAATTCGACAAAAAATATATTAAATCCACCTTTTGCACAGTCCTCGGCATTTTAGCTGTGCACATCTCACATTTCCCAACACCGTTGCAGTAACTAGTCGTTTCTATGCGAAGCGGCTGCGGCCGCTTTGTAGAAGTAGCCTTAATGACAGCACTTCCCACAGTGCGACCAAAAGAAAGATCTACACATATGCAAGAGGTATTTATCGCTCAATACAAAAAGTGGATTTAATATTTTTCTGAATATTCTCTGTTTTTTGGAGTTCCACCTGCAACTGCACACAGATGTTCATAAGAGACAAGTTTCTTCCGAATCGAGAACAAAGAAAGTATCGCCAAGGTTTGTAAAAAAATATCCTGATTATGGTAAACAGCAGCCTATGCAAGATCTCAGATGAGCTTTAGCTCTGCCACTGAGGTTCGTGTTTACATGGCTATCTAGCAGTAATGTTAGAGGCTTTGATTCAGTTAGTTTACTGGGAGGAGAAGATTTGTCTTTCCCCAGGATACCCTTGCTTGTGGAGATAATGCTAGCAACCGAATGCTTTAATAAAGGATGAAGGTATAGTAGACCCAAGTAGCCTATTGTAAACTGTAACACATCTCACAATTAGAGTAACATGCAATTTTATCATTGGGGACATCACACTTTGTGCTATAGAGTATAGACTGTTGGGTTTAACAACATTTCCAAAACTCCATACCTGATCATAGGCTTTTATTTTGAAATGTGTATGCCAGTAATGTTAATTTTATCACCAGCACTTTTGGAACCATAGCACCACTGTAGCTATATAATCCAACCACCTTGACTGATGACTGTCAATTCCTGCTGGAAGTTTCTAACTTTCACAGACTAACCAACCTTTTCTAACTTTCACAGACTGACCAAACTTTTTTCACAAACGTTTTTAGAGTAAGATTGTTGGTCATGAAGATGTCCCTTTCCTAAAATATTGTAGCAAACAAGGGGCGGGGAAGCGAACCCAGGTTACATGCGTGAAAGGCACACACCCTACGCATCGCTCCAACAGATTTAACCCACTTGGTCAGAATTGTAATGTGGCTCACTGTATTAGCGAGGATCACTACACCGTTTCGACCACTTTGACCACCAATATGCAGCCTACAGTTTTTTAGAGAGACAATAGATTTGTGGGAGTCCTTCGTAATTAAAACACTAACCAGCCGTAACATACGCATTCGATTTCTATTGTCTGCCATTTTCTTTTAGCCTCTGATTACTTTTATCTCATAATGACGATTTGTGTTGGTGTACTGGTTTTCCTCAACAGCCACCCTCTTTGGATGTATTATTGTTGCCGGCTGTACAGCCAGAGCTTGTGTGCTCGCCCAGGGTTTCAATTTTAGTCTATTTTAGGATTAGGGTTATGTCATGAAACGTGGGCTACTAGGCCTACATTATAAATATGACACAATCAGCATTTCACTTTGGATATGAATAATCCAAATTATCAATCAGTTATCAAAACGCTCAGATATAACCACCAGGGCAGGAGGGCGAAGAGATGAGAAGAGTAGGCTATCTCAGCTGATTTATGCAGGACATTTAAAATAATAATGTAAAACATATCTGTAGGCTTTTTAGTAACTATTTGAATGATGTTTTAGTCCAATGCATGTTGGTTGAACGCTTTGACACCTTGAACGTGAAAGTGAGTGGTTCAGTGAGTGTCTCCGCCTAGAACATCACAGAGCTGATGAACGCAGCAACGTTCTTTTTCAGAACCATGGCGAGCGCATTGTGACGCTGTCCCTTCTACTCCTACTCAGAGCCATTGATACAGTATTTTCTAAATGGTTATACTCCTACTGTTCTCTAAACAATGGTTTCATAGTTTACAATTGTATAAACTCCCAAATCATGCTCAAAATTCAATTTAATTGATGTCACTGTTGAGTGTTTTTTAATCAGTTTGATAAACATGTTTGTCCCATTGTGACATAGCCAACCATGACTTATGGAAGAATTTGACGTATTAATGGTCCCTATAAAACCCTGTAATTCTAAGAAAGAATTGTCAGATGGTTTTGAACTCAGTCAAAATCACTGCAGTATGTAGAGCGATAATGAGTAGGTCTATGTTCAGTCGTTTGTTGATAGCGACCCCGCTGAGATTCCTCCGCGAGAGGCCGCTTCTGAGTGCAGCTGGCCTGTTGTTTGCGTCCGGTTCGGCAGTCTACTTTTATAGCAAATATTACGGTATCGGTGAGGATGCACTGGCCACCGTGGAGAGCGTGGACCGTGTTGTCACGGTTGAGGAGGGTAAGTTTACATATTTGACAATGTCTAAATAGTAATAGTCCCAAATGCCACCCAATACCCTATTTCTTATTTTGACCAGGACCCATAGTTATATGGTTAAAAGGCGCTGGTCAAAAGTAGTGCACTAAATAGGGAATAGGGTGTCATTTAGGTAGCAATCATGGTGATGACATTTTTTTACAGTGTAGCCCTAGATTAACAACAACAAACAAACTTGCTCCTTTGAAACCAAACCTTTGCTTTAGGTTTAATTGAACATGTTGGTACATTATGCAGACACATAAATACATTTGATGTCATACAATATAAAACACAAGTAAATATATGATCAGCCTAACTACATGGACAGATGTCTGGTGTCTTGTAGCTAGTATTTCTTAAACTTAGAGAAAACAATCCTTTATTGTTTTTCATAAAGATAATGAGCCCACCCTGGACCAGGAGGACCCAGTCCTTGTTCAGGTAAGAATGCTGCAGGCCTATCAATAGCTTGGGTGCCAGTCTTTCTGCTCTCTTGCCAATTCCATCGTGGCAATATGATATTGGCATCACAATCCCATAAGGAGTGGACAGAGAGCTGAAACAGACTGGCACCCAGGCTATAACAATACTGCTTCATTAGCAGGAATGGTTCAATAACAATCTGTCATTCAAACTGTCATTTTACTGACTCATAAATTGATCCTGATTTTCTTCCTTAGTATGTGGTTGAGGAGGTTGGGCACCGGCCCTGTCTGGCTTTAATCCCTTGGTCTGGACCTCTGTGGGTTCCCAGCTCTGTAAGTCCATCCATTCTGATACTCTTTGGTCTTCTCTCTGGTCTTAAAACTGGTTTATGTACTTTAAACATAAACATGACGTTTTCTGAAGAACAATATGGAAATACATTTCTGTAAACATATTCCCTATTTTTTATAACTGCAGCCAACATATTACCTTACCCATGCTGGGAGGATGCTGGTGAGAGAGCTGGCAGTGTTAAACACGCAGGTAACCATGCAGATTATTGGACAAAGCTCATCTGATCTAATAGGCAGGATTACCTTCAGTATCCACTACGGTAGTGAAATACTTTGATGTTCGTTCCCTCATTTTCTCACAGATAAGGCTAGGAGGATGGTATGGAATGAACTGTCCTCTCAAAATGAACAGGTAGCCATTCATATGCAGGTACCTCAGATGTTTCCTTAACCTTTCAACACAGACCTGTGTAGTGTCTCAGAATCTATCATGCAGTAGCCTCCTCTTGTGATCCTCCCTATAGCAGTCTGTCAGACCTATAGGCTACCTGTCTATCATTCAAACTGACTTTTAATTTGATCCTGTCTTGTTCCTTAGTATGTGGATGAGGAGGTTGGGCAGCGGACCTTGGCTTTATTTGGTTGTGGTGCTGTAAGTCCATCCATTCTGATACTCTTTGGTCTTTAGACTGGTTTATGTAACTTAAACATAAACATGATGCTTTCTGTAGAACAATATGAAAATACATTTCTGTAAACATATTCCCTATTTTTGTAATAGTCTGTAACACTGCAGCCAACTTATTACCTTACCCATGCTGGACGGATGCTGGTGAGAGAGCTGGCAGTGTTAAACACACAGGTAACCATGCAGATTATTGGACAAAGCTCATTTTATCTAATTGACAGGATTACCTTCAGTATCTACTATGGTAGTGGGATACTTTGATGCCCTTAAAACTGTTCCCTCATTTTCTAACAGATTTGCAAGATTGAGCAGCACATTTCCATCTCTCGTGCTGGCATGATGGTATTGGATGAACTGTCCTCTCAGCTTGAAGAGGTAGCCATTCATCTGCAGGTACTTCAGACATGTTCTTAACATTTATATCTCAGACCTGTGTATTTCAACTATTATCATTGCAGTGGCCTCCTCTTGCAATCTTCCCTATGCCAATATTTTACTCCTATACAGTACCAGTCTATCATTCAAACTGACTCTTAAATTGATCCTGTCTTGTTCCTTAGTACGTGGATGAGGAGGTTCGGCAGCAGCCCTGTCTGGCTTTAATCCCTTGGTCTGGACCTCTGTGGGTTTCAAACGCTGTAAGTCCATCCATTCTGATACTCTCTGGTCTTTAGGGGGGCTTAAACATGAACATAACTTTTTCTAAAAGAAACTTCTGGAAATACATTTCTGTAAACATATTCCCTTTTTTTATAGCCTGTCAAACTGCAGCCAATTTATTATCTTACCCACGCTGGGAGGATGCTGGTGAGAGAGATGGCAATGTTAAACACACAGGTAACCATTCAGATTATTAACAATTACTTATCTGATCTAATAGGGATAATTACCTTTAGTATCCACTAGTAGAATACTTTGATATCTTTAAAGCTGTTCCCTCATTTTCTCAGATTTTCACAATGGAGCAGCCCATTATCATCAGTTTCACTCCTGCTAGGAGGATGGTATGGGAGGAACTGTCCTCTCAAAATGAACAGGTAACCATTCATAGGCAGGTACCTCAGATGTTTCCTTAACCTTTCAACACAGACCTGTGTAGTGTCTCAGAATCTATCATGCAGTAGCCTCCTCTTGTGATCCTCCCTATAGCAGTCTGTCAGACCTATAGGCTACCTGTCTATCATTCAAACTGACTTTTAATTTGATCCTGTCTTGTTCCTTAGTATGTGGATGAGGAGGTTGGGCAGCGGACCTGTCTGGCTTTAATCCCTTGGTCTGGTCCTCTGTGGGTTCCCAGCTCTGTAAGTCCATCCATTCTGATACTCGTTGGTCTTTAGACTGGTTTATGTAACTTAAACATAAACATGATGCTTTCTGTAGAACAATATGAAAATACATTTCTGTAAACATATTCCCTATTTTTGTAATAGTCTGTAACACTGCAGCCAACTTATTACCTTACCCATGCTGGACGGATGCTGGTGAGAGAGCTGGCAGTGTTAAACACACAGGTAACCATGCAGATTATTGGACAAAGCTCATTTTATCTAATTGGCAGGATTACCTTCAGTATCTACTATGGTAGTGGGATACTTTGATGCCCTTAAAACTGTTCCCTCATTTTCTTACAGATTTGCAAGATTGAGCAGCACATTTTCATCTCTCGTGCTGGCATGATGGTATTGGATGAACTGTCCTCTCAGCTTGAAGAGGTAGCCATTCATCTGCAGGTACTTCAGACATGTTCTTAACATTTATATCTCAGACCTGTGTATTTCAACTATTATCATTGCAGTGGCCTCCTCTTGCAATCTTCCCTATGCCAATATTTTACTCCTATACAGTACCAGTCTATCATTCAAACTGACTCTTAAATTGATCCTGTCTTGTTCCTTAGTACGTGGATGAGGAGGTTCGGCAGCAGCCCTGTCTGGCTTTAATCCCTTGGTCTGGACCTCTGTGGGTTTCAAACGCTGTAAATCCATCCATTCTGATACTCTCTGGTCTTTAGGGGGGCTTAAACATAAACATAACTTTTTCTAAAAGAAACTTCTGGAAATACATTTCTGTAAACATATTCCCTTTTTTTATAGCCTGTCAAACTGCAGCCAATTTATTATCTTACCCACGCTGGGAAGATGCTGGTGAGAGAGATGGCAATGTTAAACACACAGGT
Organism: Coregonus clupeaformis; assembly: GCF_020615455.1. Lineage (NCBI taxonomy): Eukaryota > Metazoa > Chordata > Actinopteri > Salmoniformes > Salmonidae > Coregonus > Coregonus clupeaformis. Next base: position 57,712,289 of record NC_059199.1, on the reverse strand, counting down.
AACCATTCAGATTATTAACCATTACTCATCTGATCTAATAGGGATAATTACCTTCAGTATCCACTAGTAGAATACTTTGATATCTTTAAAGCTGTTCCCTCATTTTCTCAGATTTTCACAATGGAGCAGCCCATTATCATCAGTTTCACTCCTGCTAGAAGGATGGTATGGGAGGAACTGTCCTCTCAAAATGAACAGGTAACCATTCATAGGCAGGTACCTCAGATGTTTCCTTAACCTTTCAACACAGACATGTGTATTTCAACTGCCAATTGTCTTAGAATCTATCATGCAGTGGCCTCCTCTTGCGATCCTCCCTATTCCAGTCTGTCAGTCCTATAGGCTACCTGTCTATCATTCAAACTGACTCTTAATTTAATCCTGTCTTGTTCCTTAGTATGTGGATGAGGAGGTTGGGCACCGGTCCTGTCTGGCTTTAATCCCTTGGTCTGGACCCTTGTGTGTTCCTATCTTTGTGAGTCTATCCATTCTGATACTCTCTGGTCTTTAGAGGATATTAAAGATTAACATCAAGTCACTAGTTTTCTATAAAACCACATAATGAAAAAACATATTCCCTTGTCTTCATAGCCTGTCTTCTCCAAGGCCAAACCAGTCTACTACCTCACTCGTGCTGGGAGAATGCTGGTAACAGAGCTTGCAGTGTTAAACACACAGGTAACCAAACACATTATTAACCAAAGCTCATCTGATCTTATAGGGAGAATTTACTTTACCCTGTTCCCTTTTTTTTCACAGACTTCCAAATTGGTTATTGAGGAGCCTACCATTCACCTCACTGAAGCTGGGAGGCTAGTGCTTGACGAACTGTCAGCACCTTCAGATAGCCATTCACAGGTAGTCAATCACATTATTAGACAGTCATAGCTGATTAGTAATAGTACACATTACCATGTCCTCTATCTCCACAATTGTGTGTCTTATTAATCACAGAGCAATCTCTATAATTAGGGGATGTCTTTGTTTTTCAGCCAAATAGGGAAGACTCTGGTTTTCCCTATGAGAAGTTGCAGCTGGTTGGGAACTGGGGTTCGTTTCATTTCCATTACTGGAATATCCATTATGGACGAGTGCAGGTACTTCAGACATATTCTTAACATTTATGGACACACCTGTGTATTTGAACTCCCAATTGTCTCTGGGTTTTCTTTTGTATGTCTGTCCCTAATTGAAACCTAGGGGGAAACTTGTCGCATCGAACATCATGTGGGCTCTATATCACTGCCAGGGATTATACTCAGAACTGAAATCGCCTGCCAAATGTTATAGACATCTACAGCTAACATATAGAGAGAGGTCTGGAGACTGAAGGAGTTTTTTCTTTATAGCAAAATGAAGAGGACATGCATCACCTGTGCATTGTGAGGGGAGTGGAGAAGCAGCTGTGGTGGAGCAGAGTCATCCAGGAAAAAATCCTGGACCCATGGGTGAGAGATTCTCAACTGGTCTTTCGTCTCAAATGCACCTGATTTGTGTCAAATGACGCACATGCTATAGGTCTACTTATATTTCCTGGATGAAATGTAATGTTTCTCTGTCTCTTTTAAAGGGTCTCGTCCAGGTGGTCCTCACCAACAAGAAGCTGATTGGTATTAAGGTACAGTCAGGCAATTTTTCACAGAAAAAAATGTAAAGTGGCAAATGTCCATTTACCTATTTGAATAAATACATGTTGACAGAAAATGAAATTACACGTTCTAATCTCTTGCCTCATTTTTAGTTCCTTGGTAGAAGGATCCATGGACTCATGTCCGGCCTTGTCAAGAGGAGGTCTGAGTTCACCTATTATGAGGATGCCCAGGTACACCCCGTTGTTTCTCTGTGTTATGATTTATTTCAGTGTTTGGTTGAGGGGTTTTCAATATGGTGGTTTTCAGTGTTGGGCTGACAGTGTCACATGTTGTGTGTTAAACAGCAGGTGGATATCTCCACCACAGTGGAGGGGTACCAGGAGAGGGGGGATGAGATGATGGCATATCAGTTCTCCACCTCTGACATCATCACCACCCCTCATGAGCCGTCCTCTGGCTCCTCTCACCAGTCCCCCAGAATTCTCCGCCTCCCCCTTTCCCTTCCGATTCCCCTCCCAGTCCCCCTCCACCTTACCACTCCACCCAGGACCAGGACCAGACCCCTGACAGCACTCCTCAGGTAAAACTCTTTCTACAGTCAATAATTCTTATTTCATTTGTACTTGTGTGTACAGGTGTGTGTCATTGTTTTGGTATCGATAGGTTTGTGTTGTCTGTCAAGGGTCAAGTTGTTAGGTCAAGATGAAAGTATTGTTATGATGTCACTGAATGTTTTGTCTGCTTCAGTTGATGTTGCAGGTGAAATGCAGTTTAGTAGAGTTTAAGTTAATGTGATGTCTGTTTTAGGAGTTTGAGGAGGAGTTTGTGGAGGAGCAAAATAATGCTGCAGATGTGCCCCAGTTGCGGTGGGTTCGCTTTCATGTGTTCATCTATAGTAAAAACCTTTGCTTTGAAATAATCTGCCCAATATTGTAGTTATACAGATGTAGGATCATAATTTGAGACAGTTTTCTACAGCAGGAAAATAATCCTGCAGCAACAGGATACATTTTTCGTTAGGGAAAATCGAGTCTAAAATTTCAAAGTGGAAATTACAAACTTGAAAATTCCAAATATGCTACAAGTTTGCATTTCCTGCCGTGCAGGAAAATTCTCAGCAACAAAAGAGTGATCAAATTAAGATCCTACATTGGTATGGTCTTTCTGAATCCTGCAGTTATAATATAGGCTAACATAAAATTATTTCTTAATTTCATGGCACTGATGTTTTAGCTTCTTAGGTTGAACATTTGTTATTGAACATTTCTATTTACAGGCGTTACTTTGAAAACCAAGGGACAACCAACTTCTCTCTGAGGCTGGCCGGTATCAGACGTGCTATGGAGGTGAGAAAATGTGAATTTAGCACCTTTTGTATTTCACTTCATGAACATTTCTGGACTATTTGTAAATGTACTGTCTTGTTCTCACAGGCTCTGACATCCTCAGACAGTACCTCCCTCAATTACCTCACCCACGCTGGGAGGATGGTGTTGAGTGGACTATCCGAGCTCAACCAGCAGGTAACCAATTACATAATTGTGCAACGTTCATCAGACCAGATATATAGTTCCCACTGGGCACAGATGTCATTTCAACGTCTCGTTTTGATTTACATTTGGTTGAGTTGTCAACTAATGTGAATTCAATGTGAAATCCCCCCAAAAATTAACGTAATTGGATTTAGGTTAAAAGACGAAATTCCCTTACGTTGATGACTTCTTTCAAATCCAATCAGTTTCCCACTTTGATTCAACATCATCACATTGACATTTTTTATTGATACAACATTGATTCAACCAGTTCTTGCACAGTGGGTTACCTTTAGGCAACAGTGATTCATAGGGTTTAGTTGAAAAGTTTCAACGTCATACTAGCCAAACAATCGGAGGCCCTTTGAATTACAGACCTGAATCTTTGAGTTTATGATCTAAGTTTTAAGGAATTTTATGATTGTTTTGTTTTGAGGATGTGAGGCAGTTTCAGCAGGCCTACGACCTACTGGTGAACTTCATTAATGAGCCAGCAAACAGGGAGCGACTAGAGCAGGAGATGGCTCTCGTAGGAGTAGGTCTACATGCAAGCTCGAGCGTTAGCTGCAGGCACCGTCTTCTCATCTAACATCTACTCAATGAGACTTTCTAAAGTGCTTGTCAATGAAGATTATGTAATTATCCTATTTGTTTGACTTCAGATCGACCGCATCAACTTCGCAGATGTTTTTTATGAATTCGTTCTACTAAGCCTTCTAGAAGGAAAGACATCTCTTCCTATATCTGTAAGTGGCCCTAAGAATGGAACATCCTGTTGTTTATCTATGCTATACACACTGTTGTCATATCAGATCTGTAGACACTCACTCATGTCCCCTGTTCCTTCTCCAGGAGCCTGGTAGCTTCCTTTATCTGCTCCTGCAAGTCATAATGAGGATTGACCCTCCTGGAGGAGCCTGGACAGAGGCTGCTGAGAACTTCTACCTCCTCGTTAAGGTACATTTGCTCTCTCTCTCTCTCTCTCTCTCTCTCTCTCTCTCTCTCTCTCTCTCTCTCTCTCTCTCTCTCTCTCTCTCGTCTCTCTCTCTCTCTCTCTCTCTCTCTCTCTCTCTCTCTCTCTCTCTCTCTCTCAATAATAGTTGATGATGTGTCTGTTGTCAACAGGGCCAGATGAAGGCATGGCTACAATCCATCTTCAACCTCAATGAGTCAATCTATGAAAGCCCAGAGAGGCTCTCGGGGGAGGTGATGCGGAATCTAGAAATACAGGTTGAGTTCCTGCTGTCCAGCCTGGATTAAGGTTCCCAAACTGAGCTGAGGGCCCCATCACAAAATAAAGTGTTTTGCATTTAAACATTATCTGTCAATCGTAATCAAATGTTACATCATGTGTAGGGGAGAGTGGGGTAAGTTGAGCCATTTTTTACATTCAGCATTACTCTGTCAAGGGAAATATAGTATTATTTCAAAAATATACAGTATCTGTCACGACTTCCTCCGAGGCTGCCCCTCTCCTTGTTCGGGCAGGCTTCGGCGTTTGTCGTCACCGGCCTTCTAGCCACTGCCGCTCCTCATCTCATCATTCCATTTGTTTTGTCTTGTTTATTACACACACCTGGTTCATATCCCCTCATTAGTACCTGTATAAGTGTTCCCTCTGCCCCCTTGTCTTTGTGTGTGATTGTTTATTGTGGAGGAGAGAGAAGCTCGGTGGAGCTCCATGTATTTTGTATCGCCGGGAATATTCCCTGTGTGCCTTGTATTTTCCAGTGCCCCTGTTTTGCGCACTGGAGTGTTTTTACGCATTACTGCGTAACTCTGTGGTTCAGAATAAATCCTGTTATGCTGTGATTTACCGTCCTGCGCCTGACTCCTGCAAAATCACCTCATCACAGTATCTACATATATTTCAGGATGTTGTGTATCCCTGGAAAGAATTCATGTAAACGTTACAGTTTTGAAAACATAGCTTATCCCAAAAAAGTGGTATTTTGGCACAATTGACCCCAGGTATGGGGTAAGTTGAGCCACAGTACAGGGTAAGTTAAGCCACCTACACATTTCTGTACTGAATGAAATATTACCACTACTTTTTTAAAACCATGTCTATCTTTATTTACCAAACACAATCACTATCGCTTTTTTTGTATTTTAATCATTTTAAGCATAGTTTAACACAGGCTTAACACCTAACAAACAGTTTGTACCTAAAAAAAAACACTTTTAACATATGCCAGGCCCTGTTGATACCTCATATCCCAGCGATAATGCCTTGCATTACATCTGGAAAGAAAACACTTCCATTTTTCAACTTCCATTTTTTTTCAACTTCCATTTTTGGCACAACTTACCCCATGGCCATTGGCTCAACTTACCCCAAGGCAAAGATGTGGACTTTATTAGCCCACACAGCTACAAGCATGCACTTTCAAGCCAGGTGTAGGAGCTCATATTGAAGCTTATAGAGACCCCAACTGATGCATAAAACAATCTTAAATGATCTACTTCGGTTTAGATATAAGCATCATAAAACCTCTAACACAATAGCTCAATTTACCCTTTTGGCTCAAATTACCCCACTCTCCCCTATGGATACATATGGAGTTCAAATCATCATTGGTCATCTGTGTTTTGATACAATCCTCTGCTCTGATTTAAACAACAGGGATTAAATTATCATCATATCTGATGGATGTTGGAAGAATAATTCTGTCCTAACTGGTACAAGATGAGTTGGGGTCCCACCTCACTAGAAGCAGATTATTTTAAGGCTTTTATTGTAGCCTTCTATAATATTAATACAGTTGCCTATGTAATAGTACTGATTGTATATTCATCAGATTTGAAAGAAGCAACATGAACTACGGTAAACTACAAGTGCCAGTAAGTAACCCTACTCCAGGTGCAATATTCACTATAGCCCACTAGAGGACAGCATGGCTTCATGAACCGGTCATTTTTCACAGTTATGGCTAAGAATACAATAACCTGTTGCATTAATGGCATGTACTGTAACTGGAATGACAAGTTAATCAATGTCAAGAACAATGTTTGCATATCTAGTCTCACAATGCAGACAGGTGATGCATGCTTGCCAAATTTCCTGAGGCCATTTTCCGGGAAAAGCCTGAGTGTGCTGTCTTTTTAACGGTTCCGGTCTGAAGTTTAACAAAACAGATAACTCACAATAAGCCTTCAAGCCTGATAGATACATACTATATTTTGGCCCGTAAGTCCATTAATTGCAGATATTCCCTTTCAAATGGTGTTCATCTAAGGCAGTTAAAGAAAACAGATAGCTTGCAAAGGGGTATGGAATGCCATTAGAGTTCACTTGCTGTGTAGTTCTATTTCTCCTGTGGAAAGTGTTATGGTTCATGGTCAATTATTGCCTAATTCTTCTCTCATTGCCCAACATCCACTAAGTGCTACCGTTGAAATACTAAAAACTTGTTTATAAGATGTTGCGTACACAAACTTTTGACCTGCTAGCCCCCCAACCCCATCGTGCGATCTTAACACAAACGTAAAATAGCTAATAGAATCTTTGTAGTCAATAGCAAACCCTTTTCTGGTTCTGACCTTCTCTCCAAAAATGGGCCATGATTGCAAAACTGTAAACAAAAGATAAATTGCATCCAATCGTCACATGCATTGCAAAGGACTGTACAGCAGGACTTCAGATATGTATCAGAAATGAAATGCCATTAGCTGGCCTCAGAAAATCTTTGTAACAAGCGGAACAAACAGTCAGTGATCAGGCAGATACTGAGGCTGCATGCATAGATGTGCCCCAGACACTAATTGAGGTTGTTGTCTGCTGGTCCTAGACAGCCACTTTTAATTTGAATGGTACTTCAATTAGGTTAGCCACTGCTGTGACTGGGCAGGCAGACTGTTGTCCTATTAAAGTCCATTAGTTTCCCCGGAAACGGAATATCTTAAAACAGGAGGACGAATCAATTGAAATTAGACCACAGATGCATTCTTATTGTGCTGGAAGCAGGGAGTCCTGACAAAGAAGTAGTTTGTATTTTTTTGAAATTTCTTTGGAGGATTTCATAGGTGATTTTAGGCTTTTTTAATTTAATATGTCACATTTGAAGGGACTTTACTTAGCTCCAACAGCATTCGACTGAAATGCATTTAGGCAGAGGTAGAGGTAATATCCTGAGATACTGAAATGTGACTATGCATATCATGCACATTCATATTGTGATAATGATAAATACACAATATATCGGCCAGCCCTAATGCAGATGGCTTATGTTGTAAAGCAAGGATGATGATTCCATGTCCTCATAAAGATCCCAACATAAATCAATATCTACATCATCAACTGACACTGAGTCAGTGTACCCATTAAGCTACCAAGATGATATCTCCTGGTATTTTCACTGGGCAAACTTAAATCAGAATTCTTTAACAGGCTTGCCACAGTTTCTAATTTTTCCAGCACTGTTCAGAATTCCCACTCATAGCTTGCCTTCCTCAACCAGTTTGTTAAGGCCATTGCAGATCTTTGTGAGACTGGGCCAGAGAGGGCCACCGGGGGTGTAGAGGTTGGTCAGGAGGTCTGGGTCAGAGTAGTGGTTGAAGACATGCCGAATACGCCCGAAGGATTTGGGTGTCAGGTGTTTCTCCACAAGCTTCAGCAGGATGTCCCTACAATCCGTCAGAAGCGCCGTCATGACATCCTTATCAAATGTGAACTCCACCTGGGCCAGAGGGATGGGCGAATAAGATATTAGTGACAGCACAGTAGTAATTACAACACAGTTATTATAACAGCTGTAATCACCATTTAAGGTGCCAGTTTATGGTATTGGCTTTAGGATGGAGACTATTGTAAGTGGGGCATTGTTGTTTCCTATTAAAGTCCCCTTAGGATTCTGTCCAGATAGTTTGACATTTTAGTAGGTATAATGAATTACTTAGGGAGATGTTAGTAGGTTCTATCATGCATGCTTTAGGTTGGGCCTTCATGCAGAGTTCAAATAAGGCTTTGAAGAGTTCAAAACTTTCTGATGTAAAGTTACCTCCTGGAAGCTGATTGCCGTCATGGCCCCCTGGTGCAGCTTCTTCTTGAAGTCCTGAGCCAGGCTGAGCTCCTCTTTACTGAAGCGGTTGTGCCGAAAGAGAACGCCCACCTTTACCACCACCTTTACCAGGTCCTTGACCACCTTCTGGGCCTCTGTGCGGTTTCCAGAGTGTTCCTTGGAGATGCGGTAGAACTCGTCTAGGATTTCGCTGCTGGTGTCGTCAATTAACATCTGCACCATGGATTTGCTGGCCATGTGGCTGAGGATTTTCTTCTGGGCCTTCATGGCCATGTCCTTAGAGCTGAATGACTCCATTTTGACTCTGGGAAGGATATGGAGAGTTGATGGGACAGAATAAGTGGGTTAAGTGAAATATCTGATTGTCTGGTCTCAGCCATGCTAGTTCACTGATGTACGCTGGTTTTCTCTGTCAAATTACCTTTATCATTTTACTGCAGTGGGCTAAATCCAGTCACACAGAGTGATTCTTGGTAGTCTTAAACAAATCTACTTTAAAACAAAAGTATACACTTCACACACATGGTCATGGTCTTTCAAAAAAGACAGCTGTACCATGTCAGATATACAGTTGAAATGTATTCAATTTTGAGTTTGTGTCCCAATATTACACTTTATATATACTGAACAAAAATATAAAAGTCTTGGTCCCATGTTTCATGAGCTGAAATAAAAGATCCCAGAAATGTTCCACACGCACAAAAAGCGTATCCCTGTTAATGAACATTTCTCCTTTGCCAAGATAGTCCATCCACCTGACAGGTGTGGCATATCAAGAAGCTGATTAAACAGCATGATCATTACACAGGTGCACTTTGTGCTTGCGACAATAAAAGGCCACTCTAAAATCTGCAGTTTTGTCACACAACACAATGCCACAGATGTCTCAAGTTTTGAGGGAGCGTGCAATTGGCATGCTGACTGCAGGAATGTCCACCAGAGCAACCATAAGCTGCCTCCAACGTCGTTTTAGAGAATTTGGAAGTACATCCAATCGGCCTCACAACCGCAAACCACGTGTAACCAGGCCAGCCCAGGACGTCCACATACGGCTACTTCACCTGCGGGACCAGCCACTCAGACAGCTGATGAAACTGAGGAGCATTTCTGTCTGTAATGAAGACATTTTGTGGGGAAAAACTCATTCTGATTGGCTGGGCCTGGCTCCCAAGTGGGTGGGCCTATGCCCTCCCAGGCCCACCCACGGTTGTGCCCCTGCCCAGTCATGTGAAATACATAGATTAGGGCCTAATGTATTTATTACAATCGACTGATTTCCTATTTGAACTGTAACTCAAAATCTTAGAAATTGTTGCATGTTGCCTTTATATTTTTGTTCAGTATAGTATTATCTCGACAAAGGAGAAGTTCCAGGATAAAATAAACTAAGTCCAAATTTCCATAATCTTAGCCTATGACCTTATTCCCAATGACATATTCTCTCTAGAATCTTCTGAATACCTCATCATGTAGCATTGCACAGTACATTAAGTACTGTAATTGCAGGACTGTGTATGACCTGTTATTGCAGGGGTTAATATCGCTTCACTCAAGGTCCAGTGGCACAAATGGATAAAAGTGCAAACAATGATATAATTGCTCCTGGAAACGGGTGTCTCCTCAATAAGTAAATGTGATGTAATCTGTTTGATCTTCTATTCCTCAGGGGATGTTTTCAATGGAACACTCCATGATGCTGCATGGTTGCTCGGATACCAACAGGAAGTATGATAAAACATGTCACATCACCCAGCCTTTGGAGCTAGATGGTTCTGATAGCCTGAAGGGTAAAAACATTTGTACAGTAGAGGAAGTCTAAGATACACTGCAGCTACCAGTTTTCCTTAAATGCACTGACTCTGTCATAGGTGTGTTTGACATAGTCTATGGTAAAAAGGTAATTAACCAATTGCATGGATTATGAAGACCCACTTTGCAACCAGTCAGCTACATGTTATTTCATTAATCTGTGTGAGAATGATAGGAGATTCAGACTATGCGTATTATCACCTACTCATATGTGGTTATATAAACCACAGCTAAGACTTTCTTGTTGACCACATACGTTAGAAACCTTGAACAAAGATAAAACCAGACACTTAAGTTAATGAAGTAGGTCAGATAGGTGGGAAATCACACTGTAAACTCACGTGCGTATCCCTTCAAGTTTGCATATCTAATGGTTATGCCTCTGGGTTTGCACATAATGTACATTTTCAACACCCATCAGCATCTGCCTGCTTTGCCTGGTAAAGGTTACAGATACTGCATCAACTTATTTCCCCCTCTTCTGATTTGAATAGACCCAACTTATTCCCCGTCTTCTGATTTGAATAGACCCTGCTAAAATAAGCAATGTGGACCTCGGGTGGGAGGCTTTGTCTAATTCAGACACACAGCATAAAAGCAGCTCTGTAAGACTAGTCTTTTACCCTATGATTAACATTTTGATCACTTACAGTGCCCTCCGTAATTATTGGGACAGTGACACATGTATTGTTGTTTTGGCTCTGTACTCCAGCACTTTTTGTACATTCTCCCCCCATTTTAGGTGACCAAAAGTATTGGGACACATTCACTTATATGTGTATTAAAGTTGTAAAAAGTGTAGTATTTGGTCCCATATTCCTAGAACGCAATGATTACATAAGGTTTATGAATCTACAAGCTTGTTGGATGCATTTTCTGTTTGTTTTGGGTGTGTTTCAGATTATTTTGTGCCCAATAGAAATGAATGGTAAATAATGTATTGTGTCATTTTGGAGTCACTTGTAGTGTAAATAAGACTTTCTAAACACTTCTAAATTAATGTGGATGCTACCATGATTACGGATAATCCTGAATGAATCGTGAATAATGATGAGAGAGAAAGTTACTGACAAACAAATATCATACCCCCCAAAAAATGCTAACCTCCCTTGTTATTGTAATGGTGAGAGGTTATGTCTTGGGGGTCTGATACAGTAATATAGAATATGCCATTTAGCAGACACTTTTATCCAAAGCAACTTACAGTCATGCGTGCATACATTTTTGTGTATGGGTGGTCCCGGGGATCGAACCCACTACCCTGGTGTTACAAGCGCCATGCTCTACCAGCTGACCTACAGAGGACCATTTGTGTGTCTGTAACTTTCTCACTCATCATTATTCACGATTCATTCAGGACTATCCGTAATCATATTATATTCTTATTTCCAATCAAATGTATTCCAAAATGACACAATCAATATTTACCATTCATTTTCCTATTTGGCACAAATAATCTGAAACACAACCAAAAAAACAGCAAAGGTTTGATATAATCATTGCGTGCTAGGAATATGGGACAAAATACTAAACTTCTGACTACTTTAATATACATATAATATACATTTTGGTCACTAAAAATGGGGGGACTATGTACAGAAAGCGTTGTAATATCTAAACGGTTCACCCGATATGGATGAAAATACCCTAAAATTAAGGCTGACAGTCTGCACTTTAACCTCATAGTCATTGTATCATTTCAAATCCAAAGTGCTGGAGTACAGCACCAAAACAACAACAAATGTGTCACTGTCCCAATAATTACAGAGGGTTCAAACTTGGCACAGTTAAAATGTTGAAGTGCATTTGCACACCTTTGTCATGTGTGATTCCTTGAAACATAGCCTACATGAAACCTGACCTACATCAAAAGTCTGGCTGTTTTGTTACAAAATGTAAGGCACCTTTTTACGGAAGTGTCTGACTTCCTGTGTGAAACAGTCATAAGACGGAGACATTGATATGAAATAGAAGAAGTTGGCTACCAGTGCCCTGTATAATGTAACTGTCTATCCACCGCTCAAAATGGCTTGGCCTCAAACACATTCAGATGACACACTCCTTCAAACAGTGAAAGTCACATTTCCTGGTGGGTCAATGTAAGCTAAAGCTAACAGAGCTAATAGTTAGCTGTCTGAAAAGCTCTACAACGTAGGCTCCCAATTTCAATTTGCAACATGACCTTCTGTGTTGATGAAGAAGCATAACAATCCCATGAATGAGTGCACACGCACAAACTCACAAGCGTATACACATGCACACAACACACACAACACACACACAGTTGCCCACAGAGTTGTTTTTCATCTGCTAGAAAGCTATGATCACTCTGTTTCCTACAAGGTTTTGTCTTTAATTTAATTTTATTATCACTTCACCTTTATTTAACCAGGTAAGCCAGTTGAGAACAAGTTCTCATTTACAACTGCGACCTGGCCAAGATAAAGCAAAGCAGTGCGATAAAAACAACAACACAGAGTTACATATGGGGTAAACAAAACATAAAGTAAAAAATACAACAGAAAATATATATACAGTGTGTGCGAATGTAGTAAGTTATGGAGGTAAGGCAATAAATAGGCCATAGTGCAAAATAGTTACAATTTCGTATAATACTGGAATGATAGATGTGCAAAAGATGATGTGCAAATAGAGATACTGGGGTGCAAATTAGCAAAATAAATAACAATATGGGGATGAGGTAGTTGGGTGGGCTAATTTCAGAAAGGCTGTGTACAGGTGCAGGGATCGGTAAGCTGCTCTGACAACTGACGCTTTAAGTGGCTCTGATAGTCATAGAAGTGGTCATTGTTGCTAAACCGATGGTCTAATATAGTCTTGCCAAAAATATGACTTCCTCATATTTTCCATGCATTCTCCATCTCTAGCAATGTAGCCAAGCACCCACTCTTTAAAACAGGTTTGACATGGTTAATGTCTTACATACAACTGAGGCTATGGAGTTTAAATAACGCTGTTTTGGGGCAAAAATGTCTGAGCTCATTTGAAGGCACCTGGCTGCACTGTACACCGACTCATAGACAAAAATGTACTTATACACAAACACACAAGTATGCACAACAACACATACACTCACACACACTGCATGCTAGCAGATACCCATAGACTTCCAGTGATTGCGCTAACGCTAGTTAGCCTTGGCTCACTAAACTACCTCTAACTTCACAAACCACACATCATCTTCCACTGAAATTAGAGTGCTATGAAATGCTTACCTGAGTGCCTATGGACTCTTGACTCCAGATAGACTCAGTGCTCCTGAGTCAGATGATAAGTCTCCTAGAAGAGGCTTCACATAAAGGGGTTGGATGATCACAGTGCCCTCTCGCAATACCGACCTCCCTGTCTCTGTGACTCTGCCTAACTCAGATGCATTTCCTGAAATAACAAATTTTTGTTGTCACGCCCCAGAGTGGTGTATTTCTCTCTCTCTCTCTCTCTCTCTCTCTCTCTCTCTCTCTCTCTCTCTCTCTCTCTCTCTCTCTCTCTCTCTCTCTCTCTCTCTCTCTCTCTCTCTCTCTCTCTCTCTCTCTCTCTCTCTCTCTGTGTGCACCAGAACAGTTATTCACAGAAAATATGAATAAATTGATTAAAATAAATGAACTTTGCAGTAACACAGTGATTTGTATTGTGAATGAAATGGTCCCTGCTCTCTGGAAGCAGTATTTCAAAACCTTTAGGGAAGCTGTGTCTGGGCTGTTTCCAAAGTTGTGCAACAACACAGGCATGCCCCTCACTTTAGTTTCATGGGAGTGTAAAGGAACGTGGCAACAACAGTTACACACACTCAAGACAATTGCCTTCTCAACTATTCCAAACTGAAACTAGATTAATTTAAGAGAATTTGCATTGTAAAACTATTCAGTAACTCGATAACTTTCATATAATTGCAATCTCATTGTTAAAGGGTGTGATATTTCACTGGACAAAGCTATTATTTGGCTAAATGAACAGGCTATAATTAAGCTGCAGTATCTACACCCAAAACTGAAGCAGATCGTGATGAGGTAACATCATAATGTTGTGTCAGGTAACCCTTGAGTCAAGCAGCTCTTGTTGGTCTAGCCTAAATGCAGGGGGGAAAGAAGTCTAAACCCATGTGTGCATTTCTCCTGCCTCTGTCATTTAGAGGACAAGAGAAAACATTGCCAGACATAGGAAAGATTTAACACACAGGAGATTTAAAAGCAATTTGGAATGGATAGCTGTTTGATAATAATGGTTAGCTGTTAGTTGCTTTCACTTCTGCAACCCTTTCATATCAGTGCAGATGAATGAAGAGAGGTGAGGAGAGGAAGCAACGTTACACTATTGAGACACACCCTACTGCACATTAGACAACTTCTATTTTTCTGAGCTGATGGCTTTTTCACAGGCTATTGACACCTGATTGAGTGTGATCCTAAACTGTACACCAGGTGGCAGTAAAGTCTAGGGAAGGGATAGTCTAAGCTAAGGTATCAGCATGCAATTACTTTAAAAAAGGCCCTAAACCACTAGATTGATTGTTCAATTGAACATAAACAGTCATCCCCCAAGATCAGGTGTTTTTGTTGCAAGCAAAAGGTTGGCAAATTCTCCCTCAAAAATAAGTAAGGCTTTGTCAAAATGTTGTACGTTTGCAGAAAGGTTGATTATATGCATAAAGTGTGTAAAGTCTGTTCCATATGCATTCAATGACACCGGTTGCCTTGGCAACAGACAGGAAGTGCAATGCAAGCAGTTTCCTTCTTGATTCTTCACTATCAGCAAATGAGATCAAACGGAAGTAGAAATACTGTTTTGGTGACTCCTGTGTTGCCAAAGTTATCCTGGGGCTTTTCTCAGGCTTTTCTCCAAATACTAATAGTGGCAGTGATGGCAGATTTGAATTGTGTTGTTGATTTCTGTAAGCAGGAAGTCTCCCCACCATGTATGAATATGTCCTATGGCTGAGTCTACATTTAATTTCACTCACCCTTGTGCAATTACACGTCATTATTGTAGTATGCCTCTACCAGTAGATGGCAGTGGCCTTCTAGGTCTGAGTATTGACTTTCACTTCTCCCTGTAATTTCTGTATGGTATTCAGGATGATTGAATTGAGCCTACCCAATGTGCTATGTCATCAGAAAACAACCAGTTGTATTCAGAATGTGTTAGGTATTGATTGACATATTTTGCTTACCTCAGAATCAAGTATTAAGTTGATTTGACTTTAGAGCACGACCACTCTGATCCCAACAGTATGTGCGTCAGTGTCTATACTGTCTATACAAAGTCCACTAGAGGGCACTGTTGCTCTTTAGAATCCACCACTGACATTTATGAGACTGAATGCAGGGGTGTAGTGTACCTCTACTGCTGATGCTAGATCTGTTTGTTCCACCAATAGGCCCTTTTCACGATGACGTCATCTAACTTCCGCCTTTCCGCGTAGCAGGTTAACTTCACTTCCGTTCGCCCGTAACCTGAGACTTCTCAACGAAAATACAACTGTTGACCACTAACTAGCAAGCTAGCTACTTGAAGAAATTCCAAAAGGTACGTTTAAGTTAAATTAGTAAAGTTAAGAGTAATAATGTTTACGTATATGCAATGGTTTGTAACTTGCTAACGTTATTGTTAATTCATAATTGTTCACTGCCTTAGTTACTTAAAAGTGGGCTAACGTTAGCTAACAACAACTTATGACAGAGGCAATGGCACTGTCTTAAAGCCCATGGTAACATAGTGAGCACTTTGAAAAAGAAGTGCTACTATGTGATTACATAGTGCTTTCCCAGCAGAGCAGGAACATGACATGTGATTGAGTACCACAGGAACCTCTGCAGAGTCTAGTGTAACCTGTTCATAGAGACATAACAATTAGTGCTGTACTTACAAAACATTTTTTCTGCGTTTCATTATAAACTACTGTACACAATTTTCAAAACCCAATTTCTTTTTTTAATTAAGAAAAATTGGCTGTTCTGAAACCTTTGACAAGTAGTGCCAACACTTATCGAAAATTTGAACATTTTGAGTTATCACAGAATCTTTCCCAGTCTTTATTGTCGTCAACAACCCACATCGGTTTGTAAGAATTTCGTTGTGTATTAAGTTTAATGATACAAAATCAGAGCTCAGACTGAGAAACAAACTGATCCACAGTGGAACTTTGTGGAATCATTCTTATTAAATCTGCAACCGCAGCAAAACACAACAAAAAGAAAACTTATCTATCTTAACCTATCTTATCATAATGTTAGAGAACTGTTTATCTGAGAAACCTGAAGCCGATGAGCCTCCTCATTTTTTTTTTTTTTTCTGTAACATCGCCCTCTCACTGTCACCTCACCGTTAACTACACTTGAGACTGTTTCAATACAGTGATTGGGAGAAAGGGCGCAGCATTAGCCATTAATACATTACTGACTCTTATCTTACGGTCGATACAAACAGCAGTAATATTAAAAAGAGGCTGCAAAACAGAAACTCGTCAGCTCATAACCTTCGCTAGCATAGGGCTAATTTAAGCTAAATAAAGATAAACACGTACCTTCATAATCAAACAGGTAACCTTCAACGAAGAACTTGTAGCCTTTATCAAGCTTCGATCTTGAAGTAAGGGACCACTTGTCAGCAAGTCGTTCTACGTCGTTAAGTCGTATTGGTGGCAGATGTGAAAGGGACTGGGTGAACTCCATAATGATGTGCTACTAGCTAAGCGTTCCTAAGCGACACCGGATGTAAACATAACCTGCATCGCGGCAGAACGGAAGTTGTCTGACGTCACGTGAAAAGGGCCTATACTGTAACATTTAGCAAAGAGTTCAAAGCCTCAAAAACTGATCCCGAACCAGAGTTCTGGACACTTGCTCATCTGCAAGAATACCCAGGTTGATCATTTTTTGCGAATAACTGTACAAGGAGAAGCTAGCTCTGTGTGGTAAAGGCATTGGTAAAGGTATAGAGCAGAGGTTAGGGAACAGGACTTGAGCCAGGATGTCAGCCTGTCCTGAGGGGGTAGAAGGCACCAAGAGAGAGAACTATTAGGTTGCACATCGTGAGCCTCCATAGTCTGTAGTAATTCCTCCCCAGTCTTGCTACGGTATAAATAAAGGCATCCTATGAATATGTGGGTATCTGTTAAGCAGCATTGTAACCAAGGCGAAGAAGTGATTAAACAATGCTCAACTCACAGAAACTTCATTTTGCACTTTTTTCTCCATTGTTTGAACTCCTCCATACCCACAGGAGCATTGACCTCACACATCCATGTTGCTTCAAATTCATAAACTGTTTTCATGTCGGATTTGCCTTTTTTTTTGCCAGCAAATCTGTTTGAAGTTATTATGAAGTGAAGTGACTCAAATATTACTTGGGCAACAACAATGGACATGGCTTTGATGTGAATAAAAACAATTATGCTATACATTTTTGAATCACACATACACTAAATGACTAAAAGTATGTGGACACCTGCATGTCGAACATCTTAGATGTTGGAACATTGCAGCGGGGACTTGCTTCCATTCAGCCAGAAGAGCATTAGTGAGGTTGGGCACTGATGTTGGGCGGTTAGTCCCGCAGTCGGTGTTCCAATTCATCCCAAAGGTGTTCGATGGGGTTGAGGTCAGGGCTCCGTGCAGGCCAGTCAAGTTCATTCACACTGATCTTGACAAACCATTTCTGTACGGACCTCACTTTGTGCTGAAACAGGAAAGGGCCTTCCCCAAACTGATGCCACAAAGTTGGAAGCACAGAATCGTCTAGAATGCTGTGTGCTGTAGTGTTAAAGATTTCCCTTCGCTGGTACTAAGGGACCTAGCCCGAACCATGAAAAACAGCCCCAGACCATTATTCCTCCTCCACCAAACTCTACAGTTGGCACTATGCATTGGGGCAGGTAGTGTTCTCCTGGCATCCTCCAAACCCAGATTCGTCCGTCGGACTGCCAGATGGTGAAGTGTGATACATCACTCCAGAGAACATGTTTCCACTGCTCCAGAGTCCAAAGGCGGCGAGCTTTACACCACTCCAGCTGATGTATTGTGCATAGTGATCTTAGGCTTGTGTGCGGCTGCTTGGCCATGGAAAACCATTTTATTAAGCTCCCGAAGAACAGTTCTTGCGCTGACGTTGTTTCCAGAGGCAGTTTGGAACTCGGTAGTGAGTGTTGCAACCGAGGACAGACGAGGACGCGCTTCATCACTCGGTGGTCCAGTTCTGTGAGCTTGTGTGGCCTACCACTTCGTGGCTGAGCCGTTGTTGCTCCTAGAGGTTTCCACTTCACAATAACATTACTTACAGTTGACCGAGGCAGCTCTAGCAGGGCAGAAATTAGACGAATTGACTTGTTGGAAAGGTGACGGTGCCACGTTGAAAGTCACTGAGCTCTTCAGTAAGGCCCTTCTACTGCCAATGTTTGTCTATGGAGATTGCATGGCTGTGTGCTCGATTATATACACCTATCAGCAACGGGTTTGGCTGAAATTGCCGAATCCACTAATTTGAAGGGGTGTCCACATACTTTTGTATATATAGTGTATGATTCCCAGTTTCCAAGAGTTACCAACATCCTTCATGTCTTTATATGCATTTTTCATGTTCTGCACTTGAACCAGTGGGATGTGGGTACAGTATATTTCCTTGTTCTCAGGTCTATGTGATGACAGATCTCAGATTGACAGATGATCTGGAGTGGATCCATTATCAGAGTGGTATAGTCTCCTCGTAGCAACACTGTCTCTTTGGCCAGCTGTGCCAAGCAAGCGACAGAGGAGAGCATGTGAGCTAATCTGTTAGCTTTGGGCAGGTTACTTTTCCCATTAAGTTTTTTTTTTAGCCCCTTTGCACTGTCACCTGCCTGTGTTCATCCTCTGGGTTAGAATGTACTGTAGCGTCTGTCACCACCCCAACTCTCTAGCTCAACTGCCAGGGAATCTGATAGAGGATGGAGTGTCAAGATAATGGTCAAGGTGGATTGTAGAGCTTGATACAGAGACACAGAGACACAGAAACCCTAACACCTGGAATCTCTCTTTCCCCCACTCAACCTCCCCCCTTTCTATTTAACTTTCTCTCTCTAACGCTCTCTGTCTTTCTTACTGCATTAAGCCTTTCTCTCTGTCTCTTTCTTCTCACTCGCACTAATAATTTCTCTCCCAGAAACATTACTCTCCCAGAGTGAGTGACAGCTGGTCTACATATGTGTGTGGGAGAGTAGATGTGGTCACAGCAGACCTTCCACGTACAGCACTTCTGTTTCATGAATCAGGACCAGCAGCTAACCTGAGAGGCTACCAGTGCAGAGGGGAAAAGGGGAGACGTGGCGGAGGAGGAGAGCTTTTTTGCAGGGGTGAACTACGGCTGAAACCTTGGCATTCCTTGGCATAAGGGCACAGTACTGAACCCAGCCAACAACGGGGGATGTTGAGCATTGTGTGTGTATGAGGAGCAGGGGAACAGAGACCAAGTCATGGAGAAGATATTATTGTTTGTGTGTGTGTGCGTGTGCGTGGATGCGTGCGTACATGTTTGTGTGTGTGTTTGTGTGCACGCAGATGTTTTAAAGATGGCATATTAGTGTGCAAGTGCGTTAATCTCCATACGGCAGATGAATCCCCCTATGATCAGTAATGTATGCACGTTACGCTCCCCAAAGAATATCAGTTATACTGACAATCCTCTCAGCACCCCCTTCTTTGGGTAAACTCTCCAAACAGCACTTCCTGCCAGCTCCAGAGTGACTAGAGGAACATTAGCGATGCAGTGTTTCTACTGTCAAACTACTGCTGTTGGCCTGAGTAAATAAACACGGTATCTGAAACAGTCTAGCCCCACTGGGCACAGACATCAATTCAATGTCTATTCCACGTTGGTTCAATGTAATTTCATTGAAATGACCTGGAAACAACGTTGATTCAACCAGTGTGGGGCCCAAATTACTGAATGTTTCCTTAACATTCTCAAATTGTTTTTGACCTAACACATTTTTCAGCAACATATTAAAAACAACTTCACTACAATTTTGTCACTTTGGTAATGATTAATTTAGGACACATAAGAGGAAACATTCCTTTTTGAATTCCAGTTTGTTGTGACGTACTATCAATACACTGGTCTGTTTGCTTCAAAATATGTTTGTAAATGTCGCAAAAATGCTCTCTTTAAGACTGATCAAAGTGGCAAGAAAGCTACAGTATACACAACCATGTCCAGACATCATTTTGCAGCCCTTTGCAAACATTCTGGTAACGTTCTAAGACCTACATATTCATCACCCTGGCGCAAATAAAATACCTATTCATCCTAGGCTTGACAGGTTCTCCATGAGGCAGCTCCTCTGCCTGCCTTTCCTACAAACACAGAAAGGGATTTTCTATAAAGTGTGGAGAAGCTCACTAGCCTGTGTGTAAATGTCATCCCCATCCTGGTAAATGCCATTTCACACCACAAAGGCTACAGCCTGAGCGTGAGGAAAAGGGGGAGACAGATGAGGTGTGTGTGTGTGCTGGTAGCTCTTCCTTTAAAACAGCTGTTAAGGCTATTTCCCACTCCTCCTTCCCAATTCGATATGGCTTGCCGGTCCATCCAGGCCCACAGACAGCAAAGTCCTTATCATTTTAGAAAGGCTGCCGGAAAACCTACTTTAACTTCAGCAACCAGTGCTGCACTCAATATAAAATAACACTTACCATGACTCTCTTCCGCTGCCTCTCATGCAAACACACCTGCAGGTGACTGGAAAGAGGCCAGCACTCCTCCTGTGAGCGTAGAGAATACGATTGAACTAAACAAACAATGCAGAATACCAAAGCCTTTATGGAAGAGCTTAAACGCTAAGTCTTTAGCGGATGAGAGAGACAAATGAAGACTCGAGTATCGCTGAGCTCTTCAGCCCAACATTTCTCCTAATTACCATATTTGTATCTAAAAAACAACAACAAAGGAATTATTAGTGATCGTAATTAATTGGGAATAAGATGGAGGGGTGGGGTGGATTGCTGTAATGCTGCACTCACAAGGAGAGAGCCAACTGTCCTTCCCACAAGCGAGCCCATTATTTTAGGAGAGAACATGTCTTTCAACAGTTAAAGCCTCATGGACTTATGACTGAGTCGTACTGAAGCAGACCCATTTGTAGGCCTGACGGCTACAACTCATTCATGCAATTAATCACTAATCACTGATCTATTCCATGCAATGACTTGATTGAGCAAGTTCATTCCAAAACAAATGTGAAACAAATAGCCAAGACAAGTGATAGCATTCTGCATTGCCTATAAACTGTTTGGACAAGCTGATCAGAGTCAGAATGAATCAGATATTAAATGTGTGAGTTGAATCAGATGATACAATTTAAAGCTTGCAGTTTGTTTGTCATATCAGGGCTGCATACTAAAAAAGGGTATGGAGCAGATTGACACAACTGAACGTTGAAGGTTCCAGCTCCACATAACCGATGTGACTCTGCAGTGAGGCACTGACAGTTTCAGATGTTTGGCTCCACATCTCCACGTGTCCTTTATTTTCTCCCTCACACTTTTTCAGGGCCGTGGAAATGTCTCGTCAGCCACTGCCTCACCAGAGGAGCTTGTGTTCATGCGAGACGAGAGGGAGTTGGCTCTACCATCACAGCAGCTCTCACCTTCTTCTTCTCCTTCCCCATCATTCCTATTTTCCCATCCCTTCAAACATGACAGAGGTGCCAGCCACAGACTCATTTTGGGCTTTGAACATCCCAGACGATGCGCTCCATCTTAATTGATCACTGAGATGTTTGTTTGGGAACCGAAGAGGAAGTGTGTAGAGGAGCTAAAAAGAAGACTTTGATTTCACTTCCATGCAGCGTGTCACGAATCTGGCACCAGATTACTCACAGTGTGTCGTCTGTTTGATAAGGAGCGTAATCATTCCGCCTCAAGATCCCCACCAACAAAGCGAGAACGGGTGTCAACAGGAAGGAGTCGGGAGGGAGGGTGGTTCAGTTAGGCAGAGGGAAGCAAAGACGCTATTTACACTCCCTCAGTGTTTACATATGAAAGGAAGCTTTAAAAGACTTTGCTGGCAAACTTTGATGCCTCGTGGGAAGATGATAGCGAAAATAGGTCCCTGGAGAGAGCGAGGCAGGAGATGTGTTCATGAAGATAAATGACTAAGCTTTTGAGTGACAGTGACTTTGAATCGAAAGCACTAAATCCTTGGTCTATTCCTCAAGTTCTCAGATTATTTTGAGGAAGTTTAATCTGGAGACAGTTAGTATACTTATTTCAGGGAACTTCCTAGAGTGATTAGAAAAATTTAATGTAGATTTTAGGTTTTGTTTTTGTCAGCGAGTTTACGGACATCATGATTACAGTGAACATTCTCTTAGCATTTTGTCTCTGAACCTTGATCTGAACCTTACATAGTTGATAGCCTACATGAAAACACAGGGTTCAGTTATAGTGGACGTTCTCCATTACAACAAACATAAAAAAAAGTATATTTATTCTCCCCTCTCTCTTATTTGCCTGCGTCCTCCCTTCTTGTTTTGAACATCTTGGCATGCCCCCAATCTCTGTATGTTTCTTTTGATGATGAGTTTATTTTTTTGCACATCGGCGTGCCCCAGTAGCAGGCCGCCATCAAACCTTCATGTCGCTTCCTCCCATTCTTTACCCAGCATCCTCTGTCCTGTTTCGTTTCCTGCTCTGTGTTTCCTCAAGCCTGACCTCATCACCAGACGTGTGAACTTCTGGACATTTGCAAAACAGCACCTTTGCCACCATCCAACCCCCTGCAAGGCGTGATCATTCTTTCAGAGGCATGCCATGGCACTGCAGAAAACTCCATGTTACTCCATAAATGAGGCCAGGATGCCAGGGTTCATGGGCAATCACTTATCAGAATGTTTCTGTGACAGCATCAGAGTTCCCTGAGGGGAACTGTTCAATCTTTGCCATCTTAAAATGTGCTTATCATAATATTGCAAAGCAGCGTAGGATATACCATAATAGTAATTGTGAAGCCTTATTGCAACAAAGCAAGTTTTATTTGAAATAGAAAGCCATAGCTGTTCCAACAATTTTAATGATGGAATCACAGAGATTGTATCTGCAGCAGTAAAGCAGCACACTGCTGCAGCTGTCGACAGGGAAAGCCCTCTTTCCTTTCAGACAAGGAAGGAAGGAAATATCCCCAAAAAACAATCCCGGATGCAGGTAGAAGAAAAAAGGGCATTGTTTCCACAGCGACGGCTGACATGGTCAGTAATGCTAGGGGAGATAACTTGCTGCCTGCTGTATTGCAGCAACATATTCTCTGTTATCATCACTCACACCATGTCTCATGTGTCCGTGGTAGAGCTGAACCAGTCACAGACCAGTGCTCCCGGGCTCATCGCCATCACAGAGAAAGGACACCTGATCACCAACACTGATACACACAGTAAGGAAAGCGTGACAGTTTGTGCTATGACACCAACTGAGAGCAAGAACACATATTTGAAATGTTACTACATTCCCCTGAATATCTACCAATTCCTGTCCATGTCCCCTCACATTGTTGTATTGTGTATTGCTATTTGAGATTCTTCAAAATAGCCACCCTTTGCCTTGATGACAGCTTTGCACACTCTTGGCATTCTCTCAACCAGCTTCAGGAGGTAGTCACCTGGAATGCTTTTCCAACAGTCTTGAAGGAGTTCCCACATATGCTGAGCACTTGTTGGCTGCTTTTCCTTCACTCTGCGGTCCAACTCATCCCAAACCATCTCGATTGGGATGAGGTCAGGTGATTGTGGAGGCCAGGTCATCTGATGCAGCACTCCATCACTCTCCTTCTTGTTCAAATAGCCCTTACACAGCCTGGAGGTGTGTTTTGGGTCATTGTCCTGTTGAAAAACAAATGATACTCCCACTAAGCGCAAACCAGATGGGATGGCATATAACTGCAGAATGCTGTGGTAGCCATGCTGGTTAAGTGTGCCTTGAATTCTAAGTACATCAATGACAGTGTCACTAGCAAAGCACCCCCACACCATCACAGCTCCTCCTCCATGCTTCACGGTGGGAACCGCACATGCAGAGATCATCCGTTCACCTACTCTGCGTCTCACAAAGACACGGCGGTTGGAACCAGAAATCTCATATTTGGACTCATCAGACCAAAGGACAGATTTCCACCGGTCTAATGTCCATTGCTCGTGTTTCTTGGCCCAAGCAAGTCTCTTCTTCTTATTGGTGTCCTTTAGTAGTGGTTTCTTTGCAGCAATTCGACCATGAAGGCCTGATTCACGCAGTCTCCTCTGAACAGTTGATTTGTCTGTTACTTGAATTCTGTGAAGCGTTTATTTGGGCTGCAATCTGAGGTGCAGTTAATTGCCGATTTCTGAGGCTGGTAACTCTAATGAACTTATCCTCTGCAGCAGAGGTAACTCTGGGTCTTCCTTTCCTGTGGTGGTCCTCATGAGAGCCAGCTTCATCATAGCGCTTGATGGTTTTTGCGACTGCACTTGAAGAAACTCTAAAAGTTCTTGAGATTTTCCGTATTGACTGACCTTGGTAAAATAGCCCTTACACAGCCTGGAGGTGTGTTGGGTCATTGTCCTGTTGGTTAAGTCGCTGTAGAATGCTGTGTTAACCATGCCGGTTAAGTGTGCCTTGAATTCTAAATAAATCACAGACAGTGTCACCAGCAAAGCACCCCAAAACCATAACACCTCCTGCTCCGTGCTTTACGGTGGGAAATACACATGCAGAGATCATCCGTTTACCCACACAGCGTCTCACAAAGACACGGCGGTTGAAACCAAAAATCTCCAATTTCCACCGGTCTAATGTCCATTGCTTGTGTTTCTTGGTCCAAGCAGGTCTCTTCTTCTTATTGGTGTCCTTTACCAAATAGGGCTATTGTCACGGATTCAGCCGAGGCTGCTCCTCCTCCTTGCTCGGTCAGGCTTCGGCGTTCGTCGTCCCCGGAGTACTAGCTGCTGCCGATCTATGTTTCGGTGTTTGTCTTGTTTGGTCTTTATTGTTTACACCTGTTTCCCATTATGTTTGATTGTGTTCCCTTTATAACCCTCTGTTTCTCATTGTGTATTGTGCGTAATTGTTTTGGTCTTTGCGGCAGTTGCCCATGTGTGTGGGTCATATTATTTCCTCTCTCTTTGAGGTTGCCTTTGTACTTTGTATTTGCACTGCATCCAGTAAAGTTTCTGCCAGTAGCTCGGTGTCCTGCTCTTGACTTCGCCCACCGCATACACGTCGCTGTGACAGCTATCTTCTGTATACCCCTCCCTACCTTGTCACAACACAACTGATAGGCTCAAACGCATTAAGAAGGAAAGAAATTCCACAAATTAACATTTAAGAAGGCACACCTGTTATTGAAATGAATTCCAGGTGACTACCTCAAGAAGCTGGTTGAGAGAATGCCAAGAGTGTGCAAAGGTGTCATCAAGGCAAATACACTTCATTGGTTATTACACGATTCCATATGTGTTATTTCATAGTTTTGATGTCTTCACTATGATTCTACAATGTAAAAAATAGTTTAAAAAATAAAATAAACTTGAATGAGTAGGTGTGTCCAAACTTTTGACTGGTTGTGTATACAGTTGAAGTCGGAAGTTTACATACACTTAGGTTGGAGTCATTAAAACTCGTTTTTCAACCACTCCACAGATTTCTTGTTAACAAACTATAGTTTTGACAAGTTGGTTAGGACATCTACTTTGTGCATGACACAAGTAATCTTTCCAACAATTGTTTACAGACAGATTATTTCACTTATAATTCACTGTATCACAATTCCAGTGGGTCAGAACTTTACATACACTAAGTTGACTGTGCCTTTAAACAGCTTGGAACATTCCAGAAAATGATGTCATGGCTTTAGAAGCTTCTGATAGGCTAATTGACATCATTTGAGTCAATTTGAGGTATACATGTGGATGTATTTCAAGGCCTACCTTCAAACTCAGTGCCTCTTTGCTTGACATCATGGGAAAATCAAAAGATATCAGCCAAGACTTCAGAAAAAAAGTTGTAGACCTCCACAAGTCTGGTTCATCCTTGGGAGCAATTTCCAAATGCCTGAAGGTACCACGTTCATCTGTACAAACAATAGTACACAAGCATAAACACCATGGGACCACGCAGCCGTCATACTGCTCTGGTCTGATGAAACAAAAATAGAATTGTTTTGCCATGATGACCATCGTTATGTTTGGAGGAAAAAGGGGAAGGCTTGCAAGCCGAAGTACACCATCCCAACCCGTGAAGCACGGGGGTGGCAGCATCATGCTGTGGGGGTGCTTTGCTGCAGGAGGGACTGGTGCACTTCACAAAATAGATGGCATCATGAGGAAGGACAATTATGTGGATATATTGAAGCAATATCTCAAGACATCAGTCAGGAAGTTAAAGCTTGGTCGCAAATGGGTCTTCCAAATGGACAATGACCCCAAGCATACTTCCAAAGTTGTGGCAAAATGACTTAAGGACAACAAAGTCAAGGTATTGGAGTGGCCATCACAAAGCCCTGACCTCAAACCTATAGAACATTTGTGGGCAGAACTGAAAAAGTGTGTGCGAGCAAGGAGGCCTACAAACCTGACTCAGTTACACCAGCTCTGTCAGGAGGAAAGGGCCAAAATTCACCCAACTTATTGTGGGAAGCTTGTGGAAGGCTACCCGAAACGTTTGACCCAAGTTAAACAATTTAAAGGCAATGCTACCAAATACTAATTGAGTGTATGTAAACTTCTGACCCACTGGAAATGTGATGAAAGAAATAAAAGCTGAAATAAATAATTCTCTCTACTATTATTCTGACATTTCATATTCTTAAAATAAAATGGTGATTCTAACTGACCTAAGACAGTGAATTTTTAGTAGGATTAAATGTCAGGAATTGTGAAAAACTCATTTTAAATGTATTTGGCTAATGTGTATGTAAACTTCCGACTTCAACTGTCCAGGGAAAAAAGTATTTGATCCCCTGCTGATTTTGTATGTTTGCCCACTAACAAAGACATGATCAGTCTATAATTTTAATGGTAGGTTTATTTGAACAGTGAGAGACAGAATAACAACAAAAATATCCAGAGAAACGCATGTAAAAAATGTTATAAATTGATTAGCATTTTAATGAGGGAAATAAGTATTTGACCCCTTTGCAAAACATGACTCAGTACTTGGTGGCAAAACCCTTGTTGGCAATCACAGAGGTCAGACGTTTCTTGTAGTTGGCCACCAGGTTTGCACACATCTCAGGAGGGATTTTGTCTCACTCCTCTTTGCAGATCTTCTCCAAGTCATTAAGGTTTCGAGGCTGACGTTTGGCAACTCGAACCTTCAGCTCCCTCCACAGATTTTCTATGGGATTAAGGTCTGGAGACTGGCTAGGCCACTCCAGGACCTTACTGTGCTTCTTCTTGAGCCACTCCTTTGTTGCCTTGGCCGTGTGATTTGGGTCATTGTCATGCTGGAATACCCATCCACAACCCATTTTCAATGCCCTGGCTGAGGGAAGGAGGTTTCACCCAAGATTTGACGGTACATGGCCCCGTCCATCGCCCCTTTGATGCGGTGAAGTTGTCCTGTCCCCTTAGCAGAACAACACCCCCAAAGCATAATGTTTCCACCTCCATGTTTGACGGTGGGGATGGTGTTCTTGGGGTCATTGGCAGCATTCCTCCTCCTCCAAACACGGTGAGTTGAGTTGATGTCAAAGAGCTCGATTTTGGTCTCATCTGACCACAACACTTTCACCCAGTTCTCCTCTGAATCATTCAGATGTTCATTGGCAAACTTCAGACGGGCCTGTATATGTGCTTTCTTGAGCAGGGGGACCTTGCGGGCGCTGCAGGATTTCAGTCCTTCACGCCGTAGTGTGTTACCAATTGTTTTCTTGGTGACTATGGTCCCAACTGCCTTGAGATCATTGACAATATCCTCCCGTGTAGTTCTGGGCTGATTCCTCACCGTTCTCATGATCATTGCAACTCCACGAGGTGAGATCTTGCATGGAGCCCCAGGCCGAGGGAGATTGACAGTTCTTTTGTGTTTCTTCCATTTGTGAATAATCGTTGTCACCTTCTCACCAAGCTGCTTGGCAATGGTCTTGTAGCCCATTCCAGCCTTGTGTAGGTCTACAATCTTGTCCCTGACATCCTTGGAGAGCTCTTTGGTCTTGGCCATGGTGGAGAGTTTGGAATCTGATTGATTGATTGCTTCTGTGGACAGGTGTCTTTTATACAGGTAACAAGCTGAGATTCTCTCTCCAGATGAAATCTTGCGACTTGTGACGGCCGGCCGCCCAACAACCTGCCCGCTTGACCCTATCCCCTCCTCTCTTCTCCAGACCATTTCCGGAGACCTTCTCCCTTACCTCACCTTGCTCATCAACTCATCCTTGACCGCTGGCCATGTCCCTTCCTTCTTCAAGAGAGCGAGAGGCACCCCTCCTCAAAAAACCTACACTCGATCCCTCCGATGTCAACAACTACAGACCAGTATCCCTTATTTATTTTCTCTTGAGCGTGCCGTCTCTAGCCAACTCTCCTGCTATCTCTCTCAGAATAACTTCTTTATCCAAACCAGTCAGGTTTCAAGACTGGTAATTCAACTGAGACTGCTCTTCTCTGTGTCACGGAGGCTCTCCGCACTGCTAAAGCTAACTCTCTCTCCTCTGCTCTTATCCTTCTAGACCTATCCGCTGCCTTTGATACTGTGAACCATCAGATCCTCTTCTCCACCCTCTCCGAGTTGGGCATCTCCGGCGCTGCTCACTCTTGGATTGCGTCCTACCTGACAGGTCACTCCTACCAGGTGGCGTTGCGAGAATCTGTCTCCGCACCACGTGCTCTCACCACTGGTGTCCCCCAGGGCTCAGTTCTAGGCCCTCTCCTATTCTCTCTATACACCAAGTCACTTGGCTCTGTCATATCCTCACATGGTCTTTCCTATCATTGCTACGCAGACGACACACAATTCATTTTCTCCTTTCCCCCTTCTGATAACCAGGTGGCGAATCATATCTCTGCATGTCTGGCAGACATATCAGTGTGGATGTCAGATCACTACCTCAAGCTGAACCTCGGCAAGACAGAGCTGCTCTTCCTCCGGGGAAGGACTGCCCGCTCCATTGCTCCATCTCGCCATCACGGTTGACAACTCCATTGTGTCCTCCTCCCAGAGAGCAAAGAACCCTGGACAACACCCTGTCGTTCTCCGCTAACATCAAAGCGGTGACACGATCCTGCAGGTTCATGCTCTACAACATTCGCAGAGTACAACCCTACCTTACACAGAAAGCGGCACAGGTCCTAATCCAGGCACTTGTCATCTCCCGTCTGGATTACTGCAACTCGCTGTTGGCTGGGCTCCCTGCCTGTGCCATTAAACCCCTACAACTTATCCAGAACGCTGCAGCCCGTCTGGTGTTCAACCTTCCCAAGTTCTCTCATGTCACCCCGCTCCTCCGCACACTCCACTGGCTTCCAGTTGAGGCTCGCATCTACTACAAGACTATGGTGCTTGCCTACGGAGCTGTGAGGGGAACGACACCTCCTTACATTCAGGCTCTGATCAGACCCTACACCCAAACGAGGGCACTACATTCATCCACCTCTGGCCTGCTAGCTCCCCTACCCCCCCATAAAAAAAGTGGTTGTCCCACTGGCTATCATAAGTTGAATGCACCAATTTGTAAGTCGCTCTGGATAAGAGCGTCTGCTAAATGATGTAAATGTAAATGTAAATTAGGAGCACTCCCTTTAAGAGTGTGCTCCTAATCTCAGCTCGTTACCTGTATAAAAGACACCTGGGAGCCAGAAATCTTTCTAACTGAGAGGGGGTCAAATACTTATTTCCCTCATTAAATGCAAATCAATTTATAACATTTTTGACATGAGTTTTTCTGGATTTTTTTGTTGTTATTCTGTCTCTCACTGTTCAAATAAACCTACCATTAAAATGATTGACTGATCATTTCTTTGTCAGTGGGCAAATGTAGAAAATCAGCAGGGGATCAAATACTTTTTTCCCCTCACTGTACATACTTGAGGGTATAGGATTATATAGTCAACTCCCTTAAGCCCTTAATTGCATAAAATTATTCTGTTTACTATTTTATGACTTCACAACACACGCAATGGAAAAATATGTATATATTCCCCCAATACAAAAATACATTCAAAATAAAACAAATAAAAACACAACAATAAACACAGTGTTTAAAGCATGTGCGTGCATCTGTGTAGCCTCGTGTGGTTTCCAATATACCAATTTCAAAACATAAAATAAGTCCAATATATCCCAAATCACCCATTATACATCAATAAATAAATGTCTCTTGTGTTTGGTCAATAAATGCCATGTCCTCTTCTGGCGATGTATCATGATGTGGGTCAGCAGGTGCCCAATCGGGGGTCGGGTACAAATCAGGCCAGTCTCTTTCATCATAGTTTCCCATGACGGCTTGTAGGGCCATCCCTTCGTCAGACCACTGAGGCGCAGCAGCCAGAGTAATCTGCTTAACAGTCATCTGTACCAAGGGAGATCTCAGCAGAGGTAACACACAACAGAACATATATTCCTAATACAAGTATAATAATGCCTGTCAAGCAAGAGAGTCTCGTCCTGCATTGTCTTTGACTTCCTGTCTAAGATTCTTAAGTTTGATCATAGCCTCTTTAAAGGATCCTTCTGGGGTTGGGAGGCATTGCCTTTGGCATATAGTATGGTTAGAGCTGTCCTCAGCTGAATCTTCCCTATGCTTGCAGCTGTTGTTGCCGATGCTAATCCACAATTGTTCAGTTGTTTTGTCCCCTTCCTTTACCAGGATCCCCATGTGTCGGGGGACCACTGCGAAGCGGAGAAGTCGATGGTGGGGAAGTCTCCTCCCTTGTCACCTCCTGAGGCTCCTTCATTGCCTGGGCTGTGGGTATCTGACATAGTAGATATCCCATTAGCAGCATTCCGCATGCCATCAGGCCCCATCCCCGGATCCTCCTGATTTTCAGGTGGAAGTATCTGCTGGCCTTCCGGTGCTGGATTGTGGTTTGTACTTGCTTCTGTTTCCTTTTGGGTCCTGCTCAGCCCTCAACAGCCTCTTCCTCCGCATGTCTGGGCGTCGGGACGCTGGTTCCTCCTGGGACCCGGGTGCAATGGTTCAGATTGTACCACGTGGTGCTTCCTTCCACCTGGACAGCCGTGGGAGTAGCTCGGATCACCTTGTATGGGCCTTCTCTCCTGGGCTCGTTCCACTTCCTTCAAAATACTCTGATGTACACCTGGTCTCCTGGCACCACCGGGCCGGGGACCTCTGGTCCTGGTTCGGGCTCTCAACCTTTTTCTTGTGAATAGATGGCTTTATGTATAGCATTTAGTTTTTTTTCATAAATACCTTGAGTTCCATCTGGAGCTGTTCCAGAGAGGGACCTTTGTATGGTCCCCTCCAAGCAGGCACAGGCATGTGTCAACCCGTAAGCATTTCATGCGGGGTTATATTCATGTTTCTGTTATTTTGCATGCAATAACTCATTAAAGCAAGCGACAAAGCGTTAATCCAATTAAGCTTTGTGCTGACACAGATTTTGTTAAGTTTGGCCTTGAGGGTTCCATTTATTCTCTTAACAATTCCCTGTGATTGTGGATGATACACACATCCTAATATTTGCTTTATTCTCAACTGCTGTAGCACTTGTTTCACTATTTTCTGAATAAATGCTGACCCGTTTTCTGAGCTGATCTCCGTTGGTATGCCAAATCTGGGTATTACTTCTCTAGTCAGGAATTTGATCACTGTCCCTGATCCTAGGTCTACTGATGGTACTGCTTCTACCCTTCTGCTGAACCTGTCTATGATTACAAGCATGTATCTTTTGCCATTCACTTTCTTGATCATGTCCACAACCGGTATGTGGCCTATAGGTGTTGTTATGCCTTTGCGTACATTGTTTTGTGCACACACTTCGCGTTTTGCCAGAGCATCTTCTACCATTGCCTGCAAATAGGGATACCAGTACCCTTGCTGTTAAAATTTTCTAATCCCTTCCCCCCTTGCGCAATGGTCAAAACCATGCGCATCAGTTATCAACAGATTTAATAACATCATGGGTGCGACAATGGTGCCCTCATGTGATCTCCACAGCCCTGACGCGTCCTTAGTGGCCCCCCTTTGGTGCCACATAGACTGTTCATAAGGCCCAGCTCATTCCTGCATTCTGATTATATCATCTGGCTGGGGCGTTGGTTCAATGATACCCAGAGGTGCAGGTACTGGAACACAGCATTTGGAGGCCATTTTAGCTGCTCATCTGCTGCATTATTTCCTCTGATTACAAAATCATTATGCTTCTTGTGGGCTTGGCATTTCACTATAGCCAACCATGTTGGGAAATCAGGGCAGTAATAAGCCGCAGGATTTGTTCACAATGTTGGATGGGTGTGCCATCACTCTATTTAAACCCCCGCTGCTTCCAAACTGCTCTGAACAGATGGCATACTCCATGGGCATAGGCTGAGTCTGTATAGATATTAACAGCTTTCCCTTTCCCGAGTATACATGCTGCAGTTAACGCCTTTAGCTCTGCAAGTTGGGCAGAACATGGCTGTAAGCACTGTTCTGACACTACTTCCGCGAATACATTCCCTTGTTTCTGAACTACTGCAAACCCAGCATGATTCTCCTGATAGTCCTTGTAGCAAGAACCATCCACAAAGTACTCATCAGCATTTGCCATCGGTGTTGACTCTAGTCTGGCCTAAATTGAGTAAACGCTAGTGATTCTGCCACACAATCATGTGGTTGTCCCTCATAGTCTAACATAACCCTTTCTGCTGGATTCACCATGCTACATCGTTTAATGGTGACATCTGGGTATTTCAGCAATGTCATAAAGTCTAGGCTTCTAGCCTGTGTAAGAACAAATCTTCCTTGCTCTATGAGTTCCACAATCTTGTGGTGAGTGTACATCACTACAGAATATCCCATAGTGATAGTAGATGCTTTCTCATACGCATATTGTATGGCAGCTAGTCCCTGATAGCATGGAAGGTATCCCTGCGCTACGCTGTCTAGCTTAGTGCTGTAGTATGCCATGGGCTGCTTACGTCGCCCAATGCAGGTTTCTTGCATAAAAACAGCTGCAGTATATCCATCACATCGATTAGCTAAGTATAGCATAAATGGTGTAGTGTAGTCTGGTGCCGCCAACGCGGGAGCACACTGTATTTCCCCTTTCATTGTTTCGAAGGCGACTAATGCATCATTGGTCCAGTCAAGCCTTGCTTTTAGATTCAACTGTCCTGCGTTTTTCATGATTTCTCTTAATGGAGCTGTTTTAACCGCATATTCTTCTATCCAATCTGAGCTGAACCCTGTCATTCCTAAGAATGTCATAATTCGGCCAACTGTCTGAGGTAATGGCACCTTGCTTATACCTTCCAGTTGACCTGGCGCTATTGCCTTTGTTCCGTGTGTTATTATTCTCCCTAGATATTCCACTTGAGGCTGGCAATATTGGAGCTTTGCTTTTGATACTTGATGTCCTCCTTCAGCCAATTTTTTTAGGACCTTAATCAAATCAGTATGGCATTGTTCCAAGGAGGAGGAACAGATTAAGAGGTCATCCACATACTGAATTAGCATTCTATCAATTACTAGGTCCTCAAGGTCTGTTTTCAGGACCTGATTGAACACGTGGGGTGAGTGTTTGAACCCTTGAGGCATGCGGGTGTATGTATACTGTTCACCTTTGTAAGTAAATGCAAACAGATGTCAACAATCCTCTGCTAGAGGCACACTAAAGAAGGTGGAGCACAAGTCAATGACCGTAAAGTACTTAGTTTCTGGAGGAACATTTGTCAACAGGGTGTGGGGATTTGGAACTTCTGCCGGCCAATCCTGTACAACCTCATTCACTGCTCTCAGGTCATGTACTAATCTCCATGTCTGTTTATCTGCCTTGAGGACCGGAAGCAGAGGCATGTTACAGCAGCTCTGTGTTTCTATCAGCATGTTTTTACCCTTCAATAGTCTTGCTTATGCCTTCATCTGCCTCAGGTTTCAAGGGGTACTGTGCTTTCCAGGGTAGCTTCGCTCCCTTCTTTGTGTTAATGAAGAAGGGGCTAGCAGATTCTACAAATCCTACATTTGTGTCATGTTGCGACCATAACCTTTCAGGTATGTTCTTTTCCATTTCCTGTTTCAGCAGGTCGTTTCTAACATTGGTTCAACCAGCTGTGGTTGTTGGTTTGCTGCTATTTCCACTTCTTGTGGAATCCCTGTCATTACTGTTGCACACAGTATTTTAATGAATGATTTGTCTGTTGAATGGAAAATCTGAGGATTCTTTGTTTTGTTCTAGGTCTTTTGCTTCAGCTTCTTTGTTCACCAGTAGTGTTATGTGTGGGGCGACTTCTGGTACCTTGTGCCACTGTTCTATGAATTATGAATCCTCCATGTCTCCTACCTCCATGGCTGCTCCCTGTTTCCCTACGATAATATACTGAGATAACATGGGGACAGACATCCCGTCTGTTTTTAGATGCCACTGTCTTTCTAGCTCTGGATCACACTGTGGGTCATACTGCAGTGTGCAATGGTACTCAGACTTTGGTTTTTGTGCTTCAGGTATCTGTGGCTTAATACATTTTTCCCATTTGACTACTGACTTCTCTACTTCCTTTCTCAGTTCCCTTAGCCAATATACATTTGTGTGTCCTCCTGACATCATCATTTGCATATTCAGCCCTGCTTTTTCTATGTACACTCCTTGTGGGGAGCACCAAATCTTTGTATGTCCTTTCCCTGTTCTGCGAGCCTCTGCTCATCTTTTCGATATTTCTCCACAGCGTGGATCAGATGGTCACAGAATTCTTTGTGTGACTTTGAGGTCAGTCCGATCACATCTTCCAGCTTGCTTTTCATCGGCTGGGGCATAGCGTCCACCACAGCATTTCGGAACAGGGTTGTCATCAGCAGGTCTCCCACTGGGTCCCGTTCTGTCTCTTGCTTCTTGTGTTTCAGCTGTCTGTGGAGGTAGGCGGCTGGATTTTCTGTGTCCCCCATCATTCCCCCTTTCAGTGACTTGGGGTCGATTTCTGTTTGGTATTCCTCTCTCAGAGTTTGCCACAGTCCAGGGTGGTACGTGTCAAAGTCCACTCCATCTCTGAAAGGACCGCTCTTAGGCCACTGCAGCACAGTATATCCTCCATCTTGGACACCTCCATTACCCTTGCCAACAGAGCTTTAAGGTCCCCCACAGCCAGCAATTTCCCCCTAGTTTCTTCCTCAAAGGCCCTAATCCATTTTCCTGCTCATTCATGTATGTCCGGCAGGCGGGTGACTAATCCTTCTAGGTCCTGTGACCCCCATGGCACATAGTGCCCCTGCGTTCCTTTTATCAAGATTGGGAGTTGTTTAGCGTATCTGTCTGGTTGTTTCAGCACATCCCTATGTCGCAGTCTTCCTCCTAGACTTTCTCTATCAAACCCTGCTCCTTCCCATTCCTAGGCTATTTCTTCCGTTTCGGGGTCTTGTTCCCTGGGGGTACGTACTTTGGCTAGGCCCTCTCTTCTGCCAGCTTTCCTCCAGTTCTTTCTCAACTTTTCTATTTCACTGTCTATCATCCCACTTAGCTCATCCATTTCTCTCAGCTCATCCCCTTTCAGGGAAATTCTATCATCATCATCCTTTATCTGCATTTTTCCTAGGGCATCTAGCAGCCCTCCATAGCAATTCAGTTTCCTGAATATTTCCTTTCTTTGGGTAGTCTTTCCTTCCCTGTCTTTACCGACTCCTCCCTTTCTTGTGGTAAAGGAGGTGCCAGGGGAGTTTCTTTTTTTTCTTCTATCTCAACTTCCCCTTCTATCTTTACTACTCCTGTTACTATTGGGAATTGTCCGCTTGAGTATGGCGGAGGCTCTGTGAGCACATTCACCCTCTTTCTTTCTAACTGTCCTTAATCCTCCTCCAACATTTTCCTTGCTTATCTTGTGCTTTTCAGCAACCCATCTCCTTCTGTTTTGAACATTTTCAATATCTCTCTTTCTTTTTCTCTTTTGCCCTGTCTCTTTTTGCCTGAGTCATTTGTCTTGTAGTTTTTTTATCAGCGTTTCCATCTCCTCACACACCAAAACATCAAACGTTCCCCCCTCTGGCCATTTGGTGCCCATCTTCCTGGTGCGCTGTTCCCAATTTTTGGAGATCTTTATCAGTTCTTCCTTGCAGAAAGGACTTAAGATTTCTACTGCTGTCCTACTCATTTCTTCGGCCTGTATTCTCAGTCTCCCTGTTGCCAACCTCAAGTGTGGTTATTTTTCTTTGCCTGGTATCACAGTGACTAGTATATTTTTCAATGTTAATCCGGTTACTGTTTGTGACTTTAATATTGCTGCTCTTTTGTTTGTTAGCCAATCAACTTGTCTTAATTCCACAGAAATGTATATCTCGGGGGCGTTTATCTGTTTTCCTGTTATCCCTTTTCCTCTTTCAAAGCCATCCTGTTCTCCAATTTCTAGGTACGGTTCAACTTGGGCGTCTATGGGTACTATTACAAAGTGTAAATTCTTTGACTGTGCTAGTTCTTCAAGAGTCTGCCCTAATTTTTCTGCTGTCCAATTTCTCCTGATTATTCCTTCCCAATCTACGTATGGCCTTACTTCAGCTAGATTTCGTATCTCTGTTATGCTTCTTAGTAAGGAGTTTGAATCTATTTCTCCTTCCTAGCAGGTCCTTGTATTTTTTCTCTTTCCAGAAGTATGCTCTTATTCCTTTAGTTTCTTGCAATATTTGCGTTATCCTTTGCTCTCTAGCTTCTTCTTGCCCTGCCATCCACTATCTGAGGGTGGCTTGTCCACACTCTTGATTCACCTAACCACAGTTCCACTACTGTAAACTGTTTCTCGAATTATGGTTACTTCTCTTGAATGCCACCTTTCTCTTTTTACTGCTAAACCAATTGTAACTGTTTTTATTCTTTCTTACTTCTAAGCCGTTTGGCAGTCTGTAACTATTTACACTCAACTGCTCAACATGCATTCGTATTTCATTCACACTCTTCCTTCTTAGTGCAAGACTGGGCGCGTCCTCTCTGCCGGGTCACACTTAAGTGACAGTCCAGGACAGGTGCGCAGCTTTCACACTCACTTTCACATACTTCTTATGCTTTCCTAAGCGACCTGCAAATTCTGCCCGTTTTTCTGATACACTTCCTCGACACAGAAAAAGCTGTATTATACAGGATCTTTGCCTGCCTATGCAGCCCTTCACTGATACGCTTCCTCGACACAGTGAAGCGGTATACGCAGGACATTCACGTGACCCTACCTAGGGATTTTTTATTTTGCTATGGTAATCCTCGAGGCCTTTCCACAGTCCCACAATATTTTGCATGCACTTTTTCCTGAACTCAAAAGCTCACAGTCTGTTATTCTTAGTTCTTAATTTGGAGAGACCTACTTGGTGTCCTGCCACTGAGGCCAGGCCCTGGGGTGAACCACACAAACCTCTATGCTAAAGCAAGAACTTTGTTTACCTCTTTGGTGGCCACCGTTTGTGTAGCTCGTCCAGGCCATCCACAGCCGCAGGTTCACCGTTCCTGGTCCCTTTTTGCCAATCCTTTTCGTGACGCCAAAGATTATGTCATGGAGTATTCTCAAAAAGAGTCCTCTTAGACACCAGAGTTTGTGAGTTCAAGGAGACTTTATTACAAAGTAACAAGCCGAGCTGGTCCGCGGAGCAACTGCCGGTCCCAGATTCGGTGATCTCTTTTTATACAGTTACATGCTTACATAACTTCATAGTCACTCCTCTTTATGTTAATGTACAACATCTTTTGGCAGTTCGCCACTATTATCTTTTTGTCTCGTAGGCTCTTGTTCACGCCCAGTTCTGCTTTGGTTTCCCCTCCTCCTTTCTGGCACTAATCTTGGGCGTGAACTATATTGGTGGCGTGACTTTAACAGTTTCTTTAAAAAATTATGTAAATACATACAATAATACAAGTACATACTTGAGGGTATAGGATTATATAGTCAACTCCCTTAAGCCCTTAAATGCATATAATTATTCTGTTTACTATCTTATGACTTCACAACACACGCAATGGAAAAATACCTATAATACCGCTCCAAAAGATCCACGGATGACGCAATCTCAATTGCATTCCACTCTGCACTCTCCCACCTAGAAAAGAGGAATACCTATATGAGGATTCTGTTCATCGACTAGAGCTCAGTGTTCAATATCATAGTGCCCTCCAAGCTTGTCACCAAGCTCAGGACCCTGGTACTGAACCCCCCCCCAGGTGGTAAGAGTAGGTAACAACACCTCTGCCATGCTGACCCTCAACACGGGGGCCCCCCAGGGGTGTGTGCTTAGCTCCCTCCTGTACTCCCTGTTTACCCATGACTGTGTGGCCATGCACAATTCCAACTACATCATCAAGTTTGCTGACGACACAACGGTTGTTTACACTATACAGATCAATACTCACATCAATACTTGACATGCAAAACACAATCATAGAATACAAACACATTCTTCAGTAAAAAGGGTCTCAATCAGCCTTTCAAATTGCCCTCTGCACCAATTCATCCAACTTTAGAGAGCCTTGGAGATAATTCCACAAGTAATGTGAAAAGAAACTCAAAGCAGATTTACCTAACTCAGTGGGGATGAAAGGGATTTCCAGTTAGCCATCCTGTGGCCGGGTCTGGTATCTCGTACGTCTGTAAGTTAACAATGAAGTAAGAAACGGCTGAAGTTTATGCAGGAGGGCTTTATAAACAAAAAGAGGGCTAAGCATCGATCGACAAGACTTCAAAGACCCCATCCATATTAGATTTAGATTTGGGTAGGGGAGGTAGCATCTAAAAACAGGATATAATAGTTTATTTTTCACTGCTAGGCCACGCAAACTGCAATTCACCAATCGGAACCGTCTACCGATTATGGATGTAGTTTCGGACGCGGGACACATGCTGTTAGCAGGTACAGTCATTGGACCATGACTTATCTGGCAAGCTGTCACAATGGAACTAAATAATTCATACAGATGTCTAAATTTGGGCAACATGTGCCCTGCTGTCCTGGTTGTAATGGACTGTCCCTTTTCAGGACTACCCTCAGTGTCATGTAGAACCCTTTCTACAGAAAAACTTCACAGGAGAATGTGCTATAAAAATGATCTGCAGTCTGTATCAATGAAGAGGTGTCCATTGTAGGTTGTGTTGTTTAATTTAAAAGGAGGGTTCTACATGGAACCCAAAAGAGTTCTACCTGGAACCAAAAAGGGTTCAACCTGAAACCAAAAGGGGTTCTCCTATGGGGAGAGCCGCAGAACCCTTTTGGAACCCTTTTTTTCAAAAAATGTAGTGTAGTTATAAAATAATATGTCTTTATTGTTCTGGGCCGACGGATGGTCTCAAAGCACCACCATGCTGACACCACCTGAGATCAGTTAGTAACCACCCAATGTTGCGGTTTCCTTTCATCATCACAGAAATGGCAAACGTGACTCCAACTGGTGTTTCTGTTTGGCCGATAATGCTTGAAGAAGCCTCAACAGATAGAACCACAGAAAACATAGTGGCACATAAGTTGAAACCCAGTACTGGACCTGAGTGTACTAAGACCTCCTTTATTGCTGTCCATCATCAACTAGACTCTCTCTGGTCTCATCGCTTGGGAAGGTGCCTATATTCTGTCTGTTAGAAGCACGACATCCTAAATTCTATGCTGTCCCTCATTTTCCATAATATTTAATCTGAAAATGGCTGGAGGAGGGGAGGGAGGTTAAAAAAGAACAGGGGGGTGTCATTTTCATTCTATCTGGCCTTTGAAAGATAAGAGGAAGTAGAGGTCTCTGTACTGGGTCCCTTTTCATGTTTCAGACCAACTCTTACAAATTCCTTTTAAAGGGGTGGGACTGCTTCAGCCAATGAGACAATTCATTTTGAGGGGCGTAATTTTAAGCAAGCATTTTCAAAGGATTTGTTGTCAATACAGAGGTGCTCTTGGGATAATGGCCATGGCCCATATTTAAATATGAATTTTCAAAAACACCCTGGTGTCTTGTATTTGATCATCAGTAGCCTATATTTATATCCTCTTATTACTCATATTCCTCTTGAACTCACTTGTTTGTAGAAAATCTACATTTCTGACGTAAAATGATACATCATCCTATAGCCAAGGCATTGAACTGAAATGAAGTTTTTCTTAGCCTGAAAGCCAGGTTAAAGAAGACAGGTTAAAGTGCAGTGGGTGCCCAAAAGTCAAAAGTGAAAGGGCTCCTTTGTAGCATGCATGTCTGCATCAACAACTTTACTCTCTGCTATGTTTTAAGTCACTGGCATTGCTGTAGGTCAGGAGGAAAGGGTCATTTGGTTGACCTGAGATTTCAACACCCAGAGGTCAGTGACATCACTAGGTGCGCAAACAGTAGGCCATTGAAAGTTGTAGTGAATGCATTGGTTGTTTGCTTGTTTTACGAGCATATATTTCACCAGCTGTACCATTTTGCTGTAAGTTAGTACCTTACTGTCGGGCAGATATATCCCTGCTGTTTATTTCGCAAAGACACATTTGGCAATAACAATCATGTTTTATTATTCATACTGTGAATAATGCTTCACTTATCACCAGACGGGACCTCTGCCAGAGGGGTATGAGGAGGGGTGCATGTATAACAAAATGCTGTATAACAAAATCCTACCAGACACTTTACTCAATATTTAACGTTGTTTTGGATTGGATTTCTTTGTATAGAAAGACAATCCAAGCTATTACCTTGGTGATTTGTGTGGAATAGCAT
This sequence comes from Coregonus clupeaformis, assembly GCF_020615455.1. Classification (NCBI taxonomy): domain Eukaryota; kingdom Metazoa; phylum Chordata; class Actinopteri; order Salmoniformes; family Salmonidae; genus Coregonus; species Coregonus clupeaformis. The sequence continues at coordinate 57,671,536 of NC_059199.1, read as the reverse complement.
GTTTATGTTTTACTGAACCACTTAGCTTTTAAAAACTGAGATATAGGCTTTTCCTGAAGGTGACTCTTTTGAGTAAACATATCCATTCTAATATGGTGTATGCAGATCTTTTGGAACAAGTTCATCTGAGTGGTTTGATTAGTAAAATAAAAATGGTAACTTGAGCTGATATTGGTCTTTAAAAAACAAACAGTTTACACTACAACACAAGACCTATGAACTGAGTTTGACATGTTTCAGTGTTTCAGTCTTTTGTGGGATTTTGCACAGAATATCAAGTCTGCAGTCTAGAATAGAATCCCTCTGTATCACGCTGTCTTCCAAATGAAGAGTGAGGCACAGCTAGGAGGAACAGAGGCAATGGCAGCCTCCTCTTTCGTGCTTTGAGTGTGGGGGAACAGATGTAGACTATGAAATATACACTCAAAGCCAGTTGTACTCATGAAACATTTATCAGAAGTGTCTCCGCCTCCTTCTTTCATGAAGTGCAAATTCTTTCAAAACTCTCTTCCCCTTTCTCTTTCTCTCTCTCTCCCCTATTCACTGTATACCTCCCTGCCTCCTTACATTTTTGCAGATCATCATCTTCTTCTCCTACCACTCAGTTTTCCAGATCGAGCCCTAGGCCCTGTTCGAATACTGTTAAAATGCATCCTTTCTTCCTTCCTCACTTAAAGTAATCATTGATCTGACATGACATAATTGGGGATGGAAGGGAGGAAGGAAAGATGCATTTTAAGAGTATTCGAACAGGGCCACATCTATGCCCTTTTCTCTTCTACAGAGAGGTCAAAGGTGAAGCTATTCTCCATGGGCCTGATTCAGACAAAGGAAATGTATGCCTTTCTTACGCATGCCTTTCCTACACACTTCTCAGTAGTTGGTATCAGACTTACCTTATGCAGGTGCATAACGGGCTTTGCAGGCATGGTTCCTTTGCGTGCACTGAATACATTTAATTCAACTGCTGAAAACCCTACCACTTGCTGGCCAACAGATTTTCTCGTGGAGTTTTCATTCATTAGGGTTTTCAGTACATTTACAGTGAAAGTATTCATACCCCTTGACTTATTCCACATTTTGCTGTGTTACAGCCTGAATTCAAAATGGATTAAATATATTTATTTTCTTACCCATCTTCACACAATACCCCATAATGACAAATAAACCGAATTTATCGAATTTATCGAAAATTAAACACATAAATATCAAATGTACATAAATATTCACACCCCTTTGCTATGACACTACAAATTGTGCTCAGGTGCATCCAATTTCCTTTGATCATCCTTGAGATGTTAGTATAACTTGACTGGAGTCCACCTGTTCCAATTCAATTGTTTAGAAAGAAACACAACTGTCTATATAAGGTCCCACAGTTGACAGTGCATGTCAGAGCAGAAACTATACCTTGAAGTCCAATGAACTGTCCATAGAGCATATATCTATGGAAGGCTATAAAACAATTCCTAGAGTGTTGAAAGTTTCCAAGAGCACAGCGGTCTCCATCATTGGGAAATGAAAAACACATTTGAACTACCCAGACTCTACCTAGAGCTGGCCGTCCAACCAAACTGAGCAACTGGGCAAGAAGGACCTTGGTCAGGGAGGTGACCAAGAACCCAGTGACCACTCTGACAGAACTACAGAGTTCCTTGGCTGAGATGGGAATACCTGCCAGAAGGACAACAGTCTCTACAGCACTTCACCATTCTGGGCTTTATGGGAGAGTTGCCAGATGGATGCAACTCCTGAGAAAAAGGCACATGACAGTACGCCTGGAGTTTGCAAAAAGGCACGTGAAAGACTCAGAGCATAAGGCAAAAATATTCTGTGGTCTGATGAGACAAAAATTGAACACTTTGGCCTGAATGCAAAGCGCTATGTCTGGAGAAAACCAGGCACAGCTCATCACTCTTCTAACACCATCCCTACCGTGGCGCATGTAGGTGGCAGCATCATGCTATAGGGATGCTTTTCAGCGGCAGGGACTGGGAAACTGGTAAGGAAGGTGGGAACAATGAATGGAACCAAATACAGGCAAATCCTTGATGAGAACCTGCTTCAGAGTACAAACGACCTTAGACTGGGGGGGGGCGAAGATTTACGTTCCAACAGGACAATGACCCCAAGCATACAGCCAAAGTAACGCTGGAATTGCTTCAGAACAAGAAGAATGGGAAAGTCCTTGAGTGGCCCAGCCAAAGATCAGACATGAATCCCATTGAATCCCTCCGCCACACCTTCATTTATTTGATCTCCACCCCGAACGGGGTGGATGCTATTGTGATGCTTAAATTCAATGTCAGAATACACAAAGAGAGAAAAGTGCATAAAAAGGAATCACATTCCATTTACACCACTTAACTCAGGTCAGTATTCCCCCCATGTGAAGCCTTTGTTTGTTAATGCAGTCAGTCCAAAGCAGGTGATGCCTCGCCTAGCATACTGTACACCAGAATGCAGTATGTGTTCAGAATACCTGACAGTGAGCTCCCTGCAGGTGGAAGCTTGGGCGGTGTGGTTTAACGCTTCCCAGCACTTTCTTCATAAAACAAGTACTGTACTTATCAATGTCCAACACCAGCCTAAATGAAAGCTTTGTTGTCAGGCTGGCATTGTTGTTGTGGGGTTTACTGCTACTAGATGTCACAAAATTGTTAGCTGTGGTTTGATGCTATGATGACAGTGAATGATGGTGTACTATTGCCACACTTTGCAGTTGGAAACCAAACTGTACATTTTTAGGACTTACAGTCCTGATTGTCCTGCTTACAGTCCTGTAACTGTTTGAATTTCAGACATTTTGCCTAAGAGATTCTTGTCTTGAGCAGAGTAAGCTAATTTCCTTTTGTTACCTTCAAGCAACATATGGTCTTGCACCTTGACAACAAGTGAAGGGTGTCTTTCCATCAATTTAAAGTGGCAATCTGCAGTTGCTACATCCATTTTTGGACTTATAATTTAATGATATGTACCCATTGATTCTTGAAGAATATAACTTATAAATAGCTCATGAGCTTAGTTCAACTGTCGTACCCCATCAGAACCCAAAATATAAGCTTGTTTTACTCCAATGTTTGTAAACAAAGTAAACATGGTTAAAACTATAATGTTGATGTCATGGATGGCCAGTCCTTGCATCCATAGCGCAGTCTATGAATTTCAGCGTGGTTACATTTCTTCAGCCCCATCACTCAGCCTTTTACTGAAACAGAGGTGGGGAGACACTTTGTTATTGTTTCAACAGCTGATTGCCACTTTAATGGATTAAATTGAGTACATTACAAAACCATTGTTATATTGTATGCTGAATTTATTTAGCAAATTATATTTTTTTACACGTATGCAATTGCTCAGAGAAAGAGATTTTGTTTAACAATCAGTATTTATTTATCTAAAAGATGGGGACATAATTATTGGCACCCCTGTTTTCAATACCTTTCAATACCTCGCCTTGCAAGAATAATGGCACTAAGCCGTTTTCTAAAATGTTTTATAAGATTGGAGAACACATTGCGAGGGATCTTAGACCATTCCTCCATACAGAATCTTTCCAGATCCTTGATATCCTTCGTCTGCGCTTATGGACTGTCCTCTTTAATTCAAACCACAGGTTTTCAATAGGGTTCAAATCTGGAGACTGAGCTGGCCATTGCAAAATGTTGATTTTGGGGTTATTGTCTTGCTGGAAGATCCACTTGCGGCCAAGTATCAGCCTCCTGGTAGAGGCAACCAGGTTTTTATTTTCTGCAAATGCATCCTTATTTTCGACACCAAACCCACCACTGGTGTGAGTGGCCAAAGAGCTATTTTTTCATGTCATCCAACAAATATTATAGCCTGGAGTTTGCTAAACAGCATTGGCACTTGGATTGGAACCGGTGCTATGGTCAGATTATAGTACATGAAAATAGAACTCTTTGGCCACGGACACCAGTGGTGGGTTTGGCGTTGAAATAAGGATGCATAAACAGAATGTAACCCCATACCTACTGTAAAATATGGTGGTGGATCATTGCTGTTATGGGACTATTTTGCTGCCACTGGTCCTGGGGCCCTTGTTAATGTCAACATCATCAGGAACTTAACCCAGGACCAGGACATTTTAGCCAAAAACATGGTTGCCTCTGCCAGGAGGCTGAAACTTGGCCGCAAGTGTATCTTCCAGCAAGACGATAACCACAAGCACACATCAAAATCCACAAAGAAATGTTTTATTAACCACAAAATTGTTCAATGGCCATCAGAGGCTCCAGACTGAACCCCATTGAAAACCTGTGGTTTGAATTGAAGAAATAAGGATGCATTTGCACCTGGTTGCCTCTGCCAGGAGGTGGATACTTGGCCGCAATTGGATCTTTCAGCAAGACAATAACCCCAAAATCAACATTTTGCAATGGCCGTCTCAGTCTCTGGACTTGTGGTTTGAATTGAAGAGGGCAGTCCATAAGCCAGACGAAGAATATCAAGTATCTGGAAAGATTCTGTATGGAGGAATGGTCTAAGATCCCTCCCAAGTGTTCTCCAATCTCATAAAACATTTTAGAAAAAGGCTCAGTACCGTTATTGTGACACTCTGGCTCTAGGACTTTTGTATGTGAGCTAGAGTGTATGTTGTTTTGTTGGGGATTTGGGTGTTTTTCTATGTTGGTAGTTCTGTCGGGTGTATTTCTATGTTTGCAGGTCTGTGGGTTGTTTTTCTAGGTGGTTGTATGTTGTAGTCAATGACTCCCAATCGGAGGTAACGAGTGTCAGCTGTCGGCTCGTTATCTCTGATTGGGAGCCATATTTAAACTGTCAGTTTTCACCTTTGTTTTGTGGGTTATTGTTCCTGTTCCAGTGTTGTATGTTCTGTCGGTGTCACAGAGGACTTCACGTATCGTCATTTGTTGTTTTTTCGTGGTTGCTTTAATTAAATAAAGTCATCATGTTCACTCCACGCGCTGCGTATTGGTCCGCTCCTTCAGACGATCGTGACAGTTATCCTTGCAAGGTGAGGTATTGAAAGGTATTGAAAACAGGGGTGCCAATAATTTTGACTGCTATCTTTTTAAAATTATTTTGTTTTACTTGTTAAACAAAATCTCTTTCTCTGAGCAATTGTATTAGTATAAAATAATATAATATCGCATTTGTTTTACATACAATATGGCTCAGTATTTATATTATATAATATTTTTTGCTAAACTTTATCAAGGGTGACAATCATTTTGGACCTGACTGTACACACCTTTGAAGTGTGTACTTAGGCAGATGGAATTTTCCAGAAGGATCCTTCGAGGCCTGTTACCGTTAACATATGCTTTATTTTCCTGAGCTGGTGGTGTTGGTGTCATTAACATATTGATTTAATGAACCCCGGTGAGCTTGGGGGATTGGAGTGGATCTGTGAGCGTGCTCAGAAGCCATCTTGGTTTTCTCATTAGCTCAATGGAGTTGACCCGGGCCATCTTCGCCTGTTTCTCTCTCTCTTCTTTCCCTGAAGCACCTAGCGGGGACCAAGGAGAGGACAAGGGATAATTAGCACCTGCTATCCTGACAATCATAGTTTTGGACAGAAAGTAGAATAAAAAACAACAAACTGCTCACCATGTCACTTTTTTTGAGGTAGTACTCAGCTTTCTCCCGAGTTTCAAGAGTACTGAACTTCTCCTCAAACTCCCTCTGCAAATGAGCAGATGTGCTAGTGAGGCAAACCTGATTGTTCCAATCAGTTCCTATTGGAAAAACTTTCTCACACTAAGTAATGAGAACAGTCTATAATCTAATCTTCTATTTAATGTATTATTTCCAAGCAGACACGCCAATAGTGAAACACATACTCAGAGATGAATGAAACCTCAATCCATTTAACCTTAAAGTCCTGTGTGCAAGGCTTGGTGTCTCTGGGGCCATGTGATCAAATTTAGCCTGAGTCCATTTCACAAAGTAATGCATTTGGGCTGAAAGGAGAGGGGGGAAAAGCTCTGAGCAGAGACCTTGGCAAAGGACAGGGCCTCTTTATAATAGGTGTTAGGGCAATGTGCCAGTTTCACACTCATGCCTGCTTCTGCAGTGCCAGCATACCTACCAGGGGGTCGGTAGTTCAATCTGTCCGTTTTTATTGAAGGGGTGCGATTTTGGGAAAGGTGCTCAGAGTGAAAAGCTATTGAACTGGAGACTAGCACCGATGTTGCGCAATGTCAAGGTCTCATCTAGACAAACAGCAATCTGCGTTTATTCCAACATGTAGTCTAGATGAGCATCTGTGCAACTAAACAAAAATGAGCCCATATGTCTCCTTGACAATGAGCAATAAGTGTCTGAAAAAGTTTCAGCCTATGAAGAAACTAACTTTAACAGACTCTAGGACTTGATACTGCAAAGCTTCACTGTCAAGCTCCCAAAAATATTATTTCATCCCAATCTGGAATTGATCTTAAGAGACAGCCTTGTCTTTCAAATGCCCACATGCCACTCAGTACAAGACATGCACAGCTGTCAGTGACAGTGCAGTGGAGTTTAGAGATGACAGCAGAAATGACCTCCCTTGTGTGTCTGGGGTGGCAGCTGGAGCAAACAGCACAACTAAGACCAACCCCAGGAGGGGCTGGACCTGCCTTCTCTCAGTAGGAGGCCCTGTACTGGTTCTGGCCTGACAGAGCCTTTGTTTCCTGGCAACAGTTCCCAGGAAGTGATTCAATGGGCTGTGGGCCAGTGGTTAGGAATATGGACTGGTGACAACTTAGTGATCAGATGGATGGTGGGGGCCAAATCCCAGGTGCAGAACTGCGACTGTGCCCTTGAGAAGGCACTTAACCTGATTTGCTTTAGCGAATGTTCAAATGGAGAATGTGTAAGTAACTTTGGGCTAAACAAAACATTGTTTGTTAAGTAGAGGTAAGAATCATTCAGACTAATTAATTTAACACTTTCACATCTTTAGAAGACACTACTGAATTGCCTTACCATGTTGGTAAAGATGTAAGTTAAACCTCTAAAAGTCTAAGCTAACATATGGTATTGTTTTAAGATGGTCAAACCATGAATCCTTTAGCTATTTGGTTTTGAATTTTAGGACCCCATTAGGTATATAAAAAAAATATACAAAATTATTGGATAAAATAATGAATTTGGCCTTTATTACTAAAGCCAATAGAAACGCATTGAATAACACATTCATAAATAGCTAAAAAGACAGTCAAAAAATACATACAGTGAGGGAAAAAAGTATTTGATCCCCTGCTGATTTTGTACGTTTGCCCACTGACAAAGACATGATCAGTCTATAATTTTAATGGTAGGTTTATTTGAACAGTGAGAGACAGAATAACAACAGAAAAATCCAGAAAAATGCATGTCAAAAATGTTATAAATTGATTTGAATTTTAATGAGGGAAATAAGAATTTGACCCCTCTGCAAAACATGATTTAGTACCCTTGTTGGCAATCACAGAGGTCAGACGTTTCTTGTAGTTCGCCACCAGGTTTGCACACATCTCAGGAGGGATTTTGTTCCACTCCTCTTTGCAGATCTTCTCCAAGTCATTAAGGTTTCGAGGCTGACGTTTGGCAACTCGAACCTTCAGCTCCCTCCACAGATTTTCTATGGGATTAAGGTCAGGAGAGTAGCTAGGCCACTCCAGGACCTTAATGTGCTTCTTCTTGAGCCACTCCTTTGTTGCCTTGGCCATATGTTTTGGGTCATTGTCATGCTGGAATACCCATCCATGACCCATTTTCAATGCCCTGGCTGAGGGAAGGAGGTTCTCACCCAAGATTTGATGGTACATGGCCCCGTCCATCGTCCCTTTGATGCGATGAAGTTGTCCTGTCCCCTTGGCAGAAAAACACCCCCAAAGCAATGTTTCCACCTCCATGTTTGACGGTGGGGATGGTGTTCTTGGGGTTTTTTGACATGCGTTTTTCTGGATTTTGTTGTTGTTATTCTGTCTCTCACTGTTCAAATAAACCTACCATTAAAATTATAGACTGATCATTTCTTTGTCAGTGGACAAACGTACAAAATCAGCAGGGGATCAAATACTTTTTTCCCTCACTGTCCGGCCGTCCACTTCCCCTACGTCATCGAGCTTCTTTTTTGTGAAGAAGAAGGATGGTGGTTTACGCCCGTGCATTGACTACCGTGGTCTCAATCAGATCACAATCAAATACAGCTATCCACTCCCTCTGGTTGCTAGTATGACGGAGTTATAACACGGGCGCGCTACTTCACAAAATTGGATCTCAGGAGCGTGTACAACCTGGTGCGTATTAGGGAGGGAGATGAGTGGAAGACAGCATTTAGTACCAACTCGGGCCACTATGAGTACCTTGTCTTGCCATACGGTTTGATGAATGCTCCTTCAGTCTTCCAATCGTTTGTGGATGACATTTTCCGGGACTTGCATGGACAGGGTGTAGTGGTGTATATCGATTACATTCTAATATACTCCGCTACACGAGGGAATGGCCGGCAGGGATGTAGCTCAGTTGATAGAGCATGGCGTTTGCAACGCCAGGGTTGTGGGTTCGATTCCCACGGGGGGCCAGTATAAAAAACAAAATATGTATTCACTAACTGTAAGTCGCTCTGGATAAGAGCGTCTGCTAAATGACGTAAATGTAAATGTATGTGAAGGCGGAGAAATGTCTGTTCTTCCAAGAGTCCATCTCCTTCCTGGGACACCGTTTGTCCGCGTCAGGTGTGGAGATGGAGATTGACCGCGTTTCGGCCGTGCGCAATTGGCAGACTCCCACCACGGTGAAGGAGGTGCAGCGGTTCTTGGGTTTTGCCAATTACTACCGGAGGTTTATCCGGGGCTTTGGGCAAGTAGCAGCTCCCATTACCTCCCTGCTAAAGGGAGGGCCGGTGCGTCTGCAGTGGTCGGCTGAGGCGGACAGGGCTGTTAGCTGTGGTTCAAGCCCTGAAGGTGTGGAGGCATTGGCTTGAGGGGGCTAAACACCCTTTTCTCATTTTGACTGACCATCGTAACCTGGAGTACATCCGGGCAGCGAGGAGGTTGAACCCGCGTCAGGCAAGGTGGGCTTTGTTTTTCACTCGATTTGTGTTTACGCTCACCTACAGACCAGGTTCCCAGAACGCTAAGGCAGACGCCCTGTCCCGACTATATGACACAGAGGAGAGGTCCATTGAGCCCACTCCCATACTTCCGGAGTCTTGTCTGTTGGCACCGGTGGTGTGGGAGGTTGATGCAGACATCGAGCGGATCGATTGGTATATTGGGCTCACACGTCACCCTCCTCTGGTCATCCTGGTATCGGTCGGACAGTGCACTGCCTTAGTGGGAAGTACTGGTGGCCCACTTTAGCTAAGGACGTGAGGGTTTATGTTTCCTCCTGCTCGGTGTACGCCCAGTGTAAGGCGCCTAGACACCTGCCCAGAGGGAAATTACAACCCCTACACGTTCCACAATGGCCGTGGTCTCATCTATCGGTGGACTTTGTCACGGACCTTCCCCCCTCACAGGGGAACACTACAATCTTGGTCGTTGTGGATCGGTTTTCGAAGGCCTGTCGTCTCATTCCTATGCCAGGTCTCCCTACAGCCCTACAAACTGCTGACGCCCTGTTTACACACGTCTTCCGGCACTAGGGGATACCTGAGGATATAGTGCCTGATCGGGGTCCCCAGTTCACCTCTAGAGTCTGGAGGGCGTTTATGGAACGTCTGGGGGTCTCGATTAGCCTTACCTCAGGTTTTCACCCCAAGAGTAATGGGCAGGTGGAGAGAGTGAACCAGGATGTGGGTAGGTTTCTGAGGTCCTATTGCCAGGACCAGCAAGGGGAGTGGTCGGGATATATCCCCTGGGCAGTGATAGCCCAAAACTCACTTCGCCACTCCTCAACTAACCTTACGCCTTTTCAGTGTGTGTTAGGTTATCAGCCGGTCCTGGCACCTTGGCATCAGAGCCAGATCGAAGCTCCTGCGGTGGACGAGTGGTTTCGGCGCTCGGAAGAGACCTGGAACGCTGCTTATGTCCATCTGCAGCGGGCTATCAGGCGACAAAAGGCGAGCGCCGATCGCCACCGCAGTGAGGCTCCGGTGTATGCCCCGGGAGATCGGGTCTGGCTCTCGACCCGAAACCTGCCCCTTCGCCTGCCCTGCCAGAAGCTGGGTCGGTGGTTTGTGGGGCCATTTAAAGTCCTGAGGAGATTGAACGAGGTTTGTTATAGGTTACAACTTCCCATTAATTACCGTTTTAACCCCTCGTTCCATGTGTCTCTCCTCAGGCCGGTAGTAGCTGGTCCACTCCAGGACTCTGAGGTACGAGAGGTTCCTCCGCCCCCACTGGACATCGAGGGGGCTCCGGCGTACTCAGTCCGTTCCATCTTGGATTTGAGGCGTCAGGTGGGGGGCCTGCAGTATCTCGTGGAGTGGGAGGGGTACGGTCCGGAGGAACGGTCCTGGGTCCCTATGAGGGACATCCTAGATCCCTCCATGTTGAGGGATTTCCATCAGAATCATCCGACTCGCCCTGCTGCGCGTCCTCCTGGCCGTCCCCGAGGCCGGGGTCGGCGCACGGCTGGATCCGCGCGTCAAGGGGGGGGGTACTGTACTGCTCCTCCTCCTTGCTCGGGCAGGCTTCGGCGTTCGTCGTCCCCGGAGTACTAGCTGCTACCGATTTATGTTTCTGTGTTTGACTTGTTTGGTCTTTATTGTGTACACCTGTTTCCCATTATGTTGTATTGTCTTCCCTATATAACCCTCTGTCTTTCATTGTGTGTTGTGTGTGATTGTATTCGTCATCGGCAGTAATTCGTGTGTGGGTTGTTTTCCTCCCTGTGTGGAGGTTGTTTATACTCTGGTTACTTTCGAGTAAAGTACGTTTCCAGTAAGCTCTGTGTCCTGCGTTTGACTTCGCCTACCGCATTCACTGACGCTCTGACATTCTGTGGACAGGTGTCTTTTATACAGGTAACAAACTGAGATTAGGAGCACTCCCTTTAAGAGTGTGCTCCTAATCTCAGCTCGTTACCTGTATAAAAGACACCTGGGATCCAGAAATCTTTTTGATTGAGAGGGGGTCAAATACTTATTTCTCTCATTAAAATGCAAATCAATTTATAACATTTTTGACATGCGTTTGTCTGGATTTTTTTGTTGTTATTCTGTCTCTCACTGTTTAAATAAACCTACCATTAAAATTATAGACTGATCAAATACTTTTTTCCCTCACTGTAATAAGGAACAAGGTTTTGAAGTGTCTGTCCTATATCTATAAGATATAAGAAAGCTCAGGAAATATTTTTGTTTTTTTGGACACCTTAACTACTTCCACACAACACTACCTCCATACTTCAATTTGTTTGTATGGGTTACTGTCAGACGAGTCCCGTGACACTTGAGGGGGTCGTAGAGCAAAACGGAGAACACCATCGTGTTCGTTAGAGTCTCCCCTTTCCATAGAGTGGTCATAATAGTTTTGACTCTACATATGTTTTCATGAGAAGACTGATTTTCAGGATGGCTCATGGTCTGACAAACACCGCTGTAGCTCAGCCACCATCCACCGCAGATGCGGATGCGGTGGATTGAGACCCAGCCCAGGCAAAATCTCTAGCTTAAACTGACGGATTTTAATGGGTATTTTTTTATTAGGTTACTTAGATTGACGCACGGGTTTGTCAATAGACTCTTAAGGATTATTAAGATGTAGGATCAGATGGCCCTTCAAAGACCATCATCTAGTCTTATGAAGCTGGTGTGTGTCTGTACTGGTACTGTAGGCAGTGCCCTGAAATTCCTGAGGACATGTAGATTCTCCTGGGTTATTTCACAATGGTTCCACTATCTCTCTTCATCCCTCCCCACTACGGGATTGATGCATATGTCAGAGAGAACTGTCCTTACAGCTCTCATGTAGAGTCTTTGTTGATTCTATCTAACACAAGGTTTGTGAAAAATCTTCCAAATGACCAATTAATGTTAATTGATATGGCTGGCATGTGGTAAGCTTTTCGGTTTTTGAAGTGAATCTGCCAGCCTCCAGACACTGATGTCTGTGTGTGTGTCTCTGTCGAGACATCTTTATCTGGCAGGAGGCAGAGTGTCTGGGTCTGCCAGCCTTTTAACTGTGACAGTTGTGTGGACTTTGATTAATGATGTGCTCATTTCAATGCTTCCCCCCCCCAACATGTTTGTCAGACCATGAGCCATTTCCACCAGAAACGCTCGTTTTGAAATGCACTATGGCAGAGTCAATAGGCGAGACAGAAGCTTGTGTCTCCATTTGGAACTGCCTCTGTTCGATTGCATGTTTATTTTTCCCCATTATGTTTCGCCATTAGGCTCGAGTACTTGATATCGATCTGATTGTGAAAAAAAGGCCATATGTGTTTTACAGTAATTAGGATTATGAAGGGGCATGCAACCAGAGTTTTCCAGGAAATTGGTGCTGCACAATTTCAAAATCTATTTTGTTATTGATCATATCAATAACCTACTCCTGGGCCTAGGGAATACGCCAATGCACAATGCCAGCATCAACTATCCATAGTTCAATCTCCAATTTATAAATCTAACACCTTCTGGGTCTAACTGGTTTTATATATTAAGCTAAGTTCCCTTGAGGACCAGCTCCTCTCTATAGGGACATTTCAGTGGCACGCTATCAGCGGGTTTGTTAAGGGAGTGAGTGACAGGAGTTTAGGATACTATTGGTTCCTGTTTCGACAGCATTCAGTAGAAACACGTCCTTGTGCTAATTGGCCACACTGAGTAAATTGGATGGTTGATAATTAATCTCGGATGTTTCTTGTCGTTCTGTGCTGTTATCGCCTGCATTTGCTACGGCTCTGCGGGGGTGATGATTTGTGGTGCCTTACAAAAGTGCGTTGACAATGGCAGCCGACTGGACTAGCAAAAAAAACAAGAATGTCACACATATGCTCCACTCTTCCAGTCTCTGCAACAACAATTTTCATTTGCATGCCCATCATGCCAAGGAGGATTGTGTTCCTCTCTGGTTTATTTTTTGTGATAATTCACTCTCAGAAAAAGTCAGAAAAGTGAAAGATACCCCATAAGGTTAATTCAGTTTATGCATTAGAGATTATTATTATTGGGGATGGCTAAATTAGCATTGCAACTGCCTTCCTAGGACCTGAAGTACTTCCACATCCAGTAATACTTTTCTGGGTCAGTGATATTGATTGTGCCTCTGGATTACATTGCATTATTGTGCAAAAGGCGAGTTTACGTCCAGGGCTAGGAAGTCAAGGACAGAGCTCAATCTGTTATAATAAGATATAGTTAACACTGGCATAGTAATGAAATAACAGCCGACATCAGTTTATGACTTTACGTTTTCATGACTCAAACCGTCATTATCATAAATCAGATAATGCATATGTTTTTTGAAATGTTGACCTGTTTTCCATGCAGCATTGTCATATGAATCTCCCATCTACTGATTTGATAGTCTATTCCCAGGTCTCCTGTGGCAATTATGTTTGCTGCTTCATCTCTAGGACATATTAGCCATTTGGTCTAAGGTTGAACCATAATTTTGCACAATATATGCTGTATGCTCAACTCTCTTGTAATAATTTCATAACTGTACATTTCCCACTGTGTAATGTCCTGCCTACTTCTCTTTGGGATCCCCTGTGGTGTCCGTCCTCCTGTTCTATTGCTTTACTTCCTTATTTTTCTGGTCCTTCTTTCCTGCCAACACCTGCAGTATATCACCTGTCATATCCAATGATTTATATATACACTAGATGACTAACAGGCGGTGCTGTTTTGAAGCCACCGTGCCTCCATATTGGCACTCCATTGTAAACTATGTTTTGGAAGCTATAGAAATGCATTTATACATGTCTACATTTGTTTTTGCCATATTTATTATATTACATACACCTTAATGCATACTTTGAAATTATATTATATGAGCTAAACATAAAGAAATGAAAGAATATATGAAAAACGTTTCCCTTAAAATGTTACTGTCCCCACTACAACAGCAAAAATACCTAAATACATTTAATTTAGTCCTTGAAACATTTAATTGAAATACTGTAGAATTCCATTCATTCCTATGGAGCACTGCTTAGTCTGGGGTGCCAATATGGCCGACTGGTGGCTTCAAAGCCTCTCATTGGCCAATACACAGCATCAGCAATCCAGGGTTTATATACATCATTGGTCATATCTCAATAGGATATTCACATACCATTTCATACTGGACGTTTTGCTATTAAAATTATGACAGTGAGCTTTAAAAATTGGCCATAATTTCCATATTTACATTCTATATTCCCCTCAAGTCCAGCATAATATTACAGTTTATGAGCTGTAACTCCAGTGAGATATGTCTTCTAATAATCATCAGTAGCTACATTAACGACAGTTTATAGCCGGAAACCAATCACACAATCAAGAGCTAACATCGTTGTGCTTGAAGGCTCTAGATTAAATGTGAGTCATTGAGTGATGGAGCTGTGTCTGATGGGCCAGCAGCACACTGGTTCCAAGGAATATTCCCTGCAGTTTTCCTTTCAATCTTATCTGTCGCAATCAGGCTTTGTCATTTTAGCACTTTTTTTAATGTGTAAGTGTCTGTGTAAAGGATGTGTGTGTGTGTGAGTGTGAGTGCATGCAAGTGTGTATGTGTTTGTGTGTGTGTGATGCTAATGAAGACGTTTGATAGGGGGTGGCTTTGCGTGGAGTGGAAGCCTGCCCTCATGTGCAATGTGGTGCTGAGATAAACCTCTCTAGGCTTTGCCACCCTCGCCAGATGGCCATGCTCTGCCAGTCTGTCTGCCAGCACCCACCCACTGCCTGCCAGTGCTGAGATGGGCGTAAACCCAGGTGATCACCAGTAGAGAGTGGCTCCACAGGAACTATGCCATCATTGGCTGATGCCAGTTTTCCACTGCGGGATTGATGCAGAGCTTGGCACAATGGTGCCATTGTAACCAAGCTCTTTTGTTTGTTCTTCTTTTGTTTCCGTTACAAAGATTGGCTCTGGGACCACGGGGCGGGGATGTAGTTGACACTCGTTTTCCAGGCACTTAGATCTATCTGATGTCATGGGGATAGTATCAGTGCCTGTGTGATTCACAAAGTCTCTACTGAAATGGTATCATGTAAGGAGCAGAAGGGGAGAAAAAAAAGTCATTTCCATTGTTGTCGTTTGTATTGTCCGGCAGGCAGATCAAGGCTTCACTGATACTGATATACTGTATATATGCTAGAATAGATTATAAATACATGAAAACAAAACATATACACGTGCTTTGAGAAGGTCACTAACCATGTCGGCCTTTCTGTTCCCTCAACTTCTGTTACACCTCCCACACAACTACTAATATGATTTATTCTGTAGGAAACGGAAGTCTGATATAAAAGCTTGGCACTGCTAACCATATCTACCAGCCTGGCAATTACTCTCCACTCTGTGTTGTCAACCACCTCAAATCTAATGTAGGGCAAATGTATATTGCTGTAATAAAATTCTCCTGAATTGAATCTAAATATATTTTTCAATAATGACCAATATCATTTCCCAGAGTGCAACACTGAATCATCATTCCACGTCTATGTGGAGGTGACCCGGGAGAAGTGAGCAGACCTGAATGTATTTACCAAAACAAGAAATAAATCCCTTTCATAGTACTTCCGCAAGAAATGAGATTATTTCTCGGGCTCGCCTACTACGTGGCTCCTGCTAGTGCTCCTTGGTTGGAGGTCAGCACAGACCCCAGATAGATCTTGATTTGGAGAATAACAGTTCATTAGGGAAGACAGCTGCGGCGAAGGGCAGAGAAAATGGCTGGACATTTTGGCTGCCAATTAGTGACTGTGGTGCTCTGAGGACTGCATATTAAGCTGATAATACAACGGCCCACGCCGCATTAGGAACTAATCATTATTGTTGTGGACATAAATGTCACATTTCGTTCAAACCACAGGGAAATGAATGAAATAAATGAGGCAGTGTAGGAGTCTGATAAAATAGCCTTGGGGAGTTATATGAAAAATATGTTTGAAATCTATATATTCTATAGATCAGGTACTGAAATAGCTCTACATGTGTATGGTTGACATTTGTGGGAGTGAGTCTGCTTGTTTAGCACCATAAGTTGTTTAAGGGTTTGTGAAATTGTTTAAGATCATTGCCTCTGATTACATGCACTATTTATCTGCAGGGTTTGTTGAAGCAAGCACATTGATTTCAAAGGATATAACTAGGTTTAATCTGTGTCTTTATACACATTTGACTAATTTTGCAACACTGTTCATATATTGGTTGGACAGAGCAGAAACCATGTTAATTTTATTACCAATTTAATTTTTGAATCTTTTAGCGAAATATAACCTTTCAGGCAATTCGAGTCATGATTCCTTGTGCGAATGCACTTGTCATCCTTTGCCTCTTTTGAAACAAAATCATTTCAGTGGGCCATTATTGAAGAAATATACATTACACAATGTTGTAAAAAGGTTGGATTGGTGGTAAAACACCTGAAAAATATCACAGACGGAACTGTTGAAACAAAACTGATTCCAAGACGCATGTAAAAGATTGATTGTCAAGGAAATGCTAACAATGTAATGACGTTAATATGCGAGTGATTAATCCTGACTAGAGGGCACATCTTTCCCAAAGACATAACAATGGCTCGTCAATGTCACTAGAGTATGTTTATTTGGATGTCTGGCAACAATCACGTCATTTAATTATGCTTAATTGCGGTTGATCATGGCACGCAGCATAACTATCTTGATGTGTTTACATTGAACACATTAACAATGCCAGTGTGCATTATGAGGCTTTGAAAAACAGATACTTAATCGCTTCCATATTCGCTAAAGTGGAAATCTCTCGGTTAGGGTAGCCAAGCCTTTGTGTTGCACACTCAAACAGGAAGCAGCATCTTTTGAAGGTGGCAGTTAAAATAATTCCTGCCAACGCAGCAAGACTTGGGCACCTCATAAGGCGTTTTTTATGGATGAATCATCACTTTGCATTTTGGGATGTTTGCCATTTGCAGCACAACAAAGCTTCAGTACATTGTGTAGGATGAGAGTAACACTAAGATGTTTTGTCATACTTTGAGGACATTCAGATTTACATTTTGAAGACCTTTGACCGTTTATAGAAAAACTGGGCAGGTTACTGTACATAGTGACCTAGTGGCAGGTTACAATGGGTCTATTTTGTATCTTGGCCTCTGTTTTATTCTTAATATGGTTTGAGAGCGAGTACTTTTCAGTTACTCCGTTTTGGCACAAGCCATCTACTTCTTCTTGCCTTGGCACAGACTTCCCTCTGCTCTTCCAAAGTAGGCCTCACTGATACCTTTTGTCCTCCAGTGAATGAAGGAGAAACCTCCCTATTTGTTAGCAATGGATGCCAAAACCAGCCCCTCTGGCATAACAGGTTACTAAGCACTACCTTTGATTTTATCCAATTTTTTTCCCCAACTTGGCCTTTACCTGAAGCAAGTTGGATTCCAGAGCTTTGATAACGTCCCAGGCCCCGCTGACATCAAACAGCCCCCCTGGTGTCCTCCGGGGGGATCCGGGTAAAATTAATTCAGTTTGACTTGCCTTTCTTTATCAATACTTTGCACCCCTTTTCTCCTTATAACCTTTTCTTCTGATGTTCATTGTTCAGAGGATATTGATCAATAGATAGGGAAAACTCATATGACATATGAGTTTAAATGTCTTCAGAGGAAGTGCAAAATATTGTTTTGAGCAATGGGACTTGGACACGCCCCGAGACTATGGGACAAATTGACAACAGAAAACGTGGTTCATTGGTCAAATGCTCCAATACTTGAATTGGATTCCATCTCTACTTAATTTTAGTATCTGGTCCCTCTGTGAAGGATGTGATTCAGAGGTGTAGATCCAATGGATCAACTGATGTTGAAATAGTATCTAAAATACTTCCTATTTCACCTTGAAATAAATGCCACCTACAGTATATTAATAATATTCTGTTCTTTGGAAAGAGAGAGAGACTGATCAGTTTACCCACCAGCACTGGTGTTTATTGAAGTCAGCAGTGGCATTTCTACAATATGCTGCTCATGCATTATATTACTATTACTAAACTATGTATTTACTTCAAGAGGCGGAACTTAATTGTATTCCTATGCAAATGTTGTTTATGAAGTATGCCTAGACTGCATTTATTTTGGGGTTGCAGCATACCTGGCAAAATTGCATTTAATATTTTATCAACAGCCATAGGTTGGTGATGCTGGATTGCATTCTGTGCATGAAGCTGGTCTGAATGGACTCAACTGAAAGCAATATAATCTAAAATGCACTGCCTTGTCAGATATAAGGTGACAACAGGATATTGCGTTGCACTTTTTCTTCCTCTACCAAGTTTTATTTAGGTGTGTGTGTGTGTGTGTGTGTGTGTGTGTGTGTGTGTGTGTGTGTGTGTGTGTGTGTGTGTGTGTGACCTCCACAATATGATTGGTTCTCATTTGGCAGTCTAAATTAAAGTCTGTCCAACATGTTTTCATTGTGATTGAGACAGCCATCTTGGACAACATGGACGCTGTAATCCATGACCTTTTAGACTCAAACCAACCCATTGATGTTCTTCTCCTTCTTTCCGTTAGTGTGGGAATCATTGATCCTCAGATTAGTTGCTAGAAGTTGTCTGTCAGTGTACAGCTGGCTTTGAGTTGTATCTAGCTGTATCAAAATTCACTATGCTGTCATTGGCAAATATCCTTTGAAGTCAGGTCAGGGCAAATTCATGTTGTTCTTCATGTTGAACTTCCGGATGTCGTTTGATACATGGAATTAGAATACTAGAATGGACATGAATCTTCTTATGATGGGATAAAGGTCAGCCAGTTTGATCAGGGAGTTGGTCAACAATGTCTTGCCAGTGCTGTGATAAAATATTGTGTAAAATATTGAATTTGAAGAATTGATCTGCACTTAGGGCTGTTACGGTGACCATATTACCGCCACACCGGCAGTAACGAGTCATGACCGCAGTCAAATTCCACGTGACCGTTTAGTCACGGTAACTAGGCTTCCGCAAGCTCTGATGCTGCTGATGGTCATTAGTAGCCTACCAAACTTGCTAACTGCCTTGTACTCAGCACTCTATTGTCCCTCTAATCAATCTGACGTCAATGCAAATGTATCGAAAATCAAATCAAACACTTCATGAGCTCATGTTGCTCAACAATTCTATAGGCTATGCAATTGCGTGAGAAAAAAGAGATTTGATGGCCTCTATTAAAAGGAGGAGGATCCCATCAGCTTTTTGTAGGCTAAGCTACTATATTTATTTCTCAACTTTCCTAATATTAAGCACATTGCTTCGCTTTACAACAGGAGTATAGCCTACCTGGCTGGCATGGAAATGAACCACGGGAAAAGCATCCTCCATTCGCTATTTAAGTGCATAGATTACATGTATTTTTTTCCACTGCCCCTGTTCCGAGACAGGTGCATGATAATGGTCCATTCTAAATCAAAACTAATTTCACAAATATAGTGCCTTCAGAAAGTATTCAGACCCCTTGACTTTTTCCAGTTACAGCCTTATTCTAAAATTTATTAAATAGTTTTTTTTCCCTCATCAATCTTTACACAATACACCATAATGATGAAGCAAAAACAGGTTTTTAGAAATGTTTGCTAATTTATTACAAATAAAAAACTGAAATATCACATTTACATAAGTATTCAGACCCTTTACTCAGTACTTTGTTGAAGCACCTTTGGCAGCGATTACATTATCGAGTCTTCTTGGGTATGACGATACAAGCTTGTCACACCTGTATTTGGGGAGTTTCTCCCATTCTTCTCTGCAGAGCCTCTCAAGCTCTGTCAGGTTGGATGGGGAGCGTTGCTGCACAGCTATTTTAAGGTCTCTCCAGAGATGTTCGATCGGGTTCAAGTCCGGGCTCTGGCTGGGCCACTCAAGGACATTCAGAGACTTGTCCCGAAGCCAATCCTGCGTTGTCTTGGCTGTGTGCTTAGGGTCGTTGTCCTGTTGGAAGGTGAAGCTTCGCCCCAGTCTGAGGTCCTGAGCGCTCTGGAGCAGGTTTTCATCAAGGATCTCTCTGTACTTTGCTCCGTTAATCTTTGCCTTGATCCTGACTAGTCTCCCAGTCCCTGCCGCTGAAAAACATCCCCACAGCATGATGCTACCACCACCATGCTTCACCGTAGGGATGGTGCCAGGTTTCCTCCAGACGTGACGCTTGGCATTCAGGCCAAAGAGTTCAATCTTGGTTTCATTAGACTAGAGAATCTTGTTTCTCATGGTCTGATGTCACGCCCTGACTCAGGGGACTCGTACATGTTGAGTCAGGGTGTGTATATTCTTTGTTGTGTTTATTCTATGTTGTCGATCTAGTATGTGTGGATCTACGTTGGCTGGTGTGGTTCCCAATCAGAGGCAGCTGTCGCTCGTTGTTTCTAATTGGGGACCATACTTAGGCAGCCTATTGGCACTGTCTAGTTATGGGATCTTGTTCCTTGTAAGGTATATTGTGTGTGTTCTACCTTGGATTTCACGTTTCGGTTGTGGTTTTGTCGTTGTGTTTATAAGTAAATAAACATGTACGTATATCACGCTGCGCCTTGGTCTGACCCATCATTCAACGAACGTGACATCTGAGAGTCTTTGGGTGCCTTTTGGCAAACTCCAAGCGGGCTGTCATGTGCCTTTTACTGAGGAGTGGCTTCCATCTGGCCACTCTACCATAAAGGCCAGATTAGTGTAGTGCTGCAGAGACGGTTGTCCTTCTGGAAGGTTCTCCCATCTCCACAGAGGAACTCTAGAGCTCTGTCAGAGTGACCATCGGGTTCTTGGTCAACTCCCTGACCAAGGCCCTTCTCCACCGATTGCTCAGTTTGGCCGGGCTGCCAGCTCTAGGAAGAGTCTTGGTGGTTCCAAACTTCTTCCATTTAAGAATGATGGAAGCCACTGTGTTCTTGGGGAGTGTCAATGCTGCAGACATTTTTTGGTACCCTACCCCAGATCTGTGCCTCGACACAATCCTGTCTCGGAGCTCTACGGATAATTCCTTCGACCTCATGACTTGGTTTTTGCTCTGACATGCACTGTCAACTGTGGGACCTTATATAGACAGTGCCTTTCCAAATCATGTCCAATCAATTGAATTTACCACAGGTGAATTCCAATCAAGTTGTAGAAACATCTCAAGGATGATCAATGGAAACAGAATGCACCTGAGCTCAATTTCGAGGCTCATTGAAAAGGGTCTGAATACTTATGTAAATAATTTATTTCTGATTTTTTAAATACATTTATAATGTCTAAACACCTGTTTTCGCTTTGTCGTTATAGGGTATTGTGTGTAGATTGCTGAGGAATTGTTTTTTATTTAATACATTTTAGAATAAGTCTGTAACGTAACAAAATGTGGAAAAAGTGAAGGGGTCTGAATACTTTCCGAAGGCACTGTATATTATTTTGTATATGTAAAGACAAGATTAAAACAAGAATAGTCTGATGGGTGACAATATTAGCCTATCACTTGTGAATGATATATTATCACTTGTGAATGATGCCCAGCATAAGGCAAGAAACAATGCCTTTTTTTGTGCACCTCATGTAGCCTAGCCCATAGGCCTACAGTACCAGTCAAACGTTTGGACACCTACTCAATCAAGGGTTTTTCTTTATTTTTTACTATTTTCTACATTGTAGAATAATAGTGAAGACATCAAAACTCTGAAATAACACATATGTAATCATGTATTAACCAAAAAAGTGTTAAACAAATCAAAATATATTTGAGATTTGAGATTCTTCAAAGTAGCCACCCTTTGCCTTGATGACAGCTTTGCACACTCTTGGCATTCTCTCAACCAGCTTCATGAGGAATGCTTTTCCAACTGTCTTGTCGGAGATAATCCTTTCACCTACTCTGTGTCTCACAAAGACACGGAAGTTGGAACCAAATATCTCACATTTGGACTCATCAGACCAAAGGACAGATTTCCACCGGTCTAATGTCCATTGCTCGTGTTTCTTGGCCCAAGCAAGTCTCTTCTTCTTATTGGTGTCCTTTAGTAGTGGTGTCTTTGCAGCAATTCGACCATGAAAGCCTGATTCACGCAGTCTCCTCTGAACAGTTGATGTTGAGATGTGTCTGTTACTTGAAATCTGTGAAGCATTTATTTGGGCTGCAATCTGAGGTGCAGTTAATTCAAATGAACTTATCCTCTGCAGCAGAGGTAACTCTGGGTTTTCCTTTCCTGTGGCGGTCCTCATGAGAGCCAGTTTCTTCATCATAGTGCTTGATGGTTTTTGCGACTGCACTTGAAGAAACTTTAAAAGTTCTTGAAATTTTCCGGATTGACTGACCTTCATGTCTTAAAGTAATGATGGACTGTCGTTTCTCTTTGCTTATTTGAGCTGTTCTTGACGTAATATGGACTTGGTCTTTTACCAAATAGGGCTATCTTCTGTATACTACCCCTACCTTGTCACAGCAAGGTGGGTCAAACGCATTAAGAAGGAAAGAAATTCCACAAATTAACTTTTAACAAGGCACACCTGTTAATTGAAATGCATTCCAGGTGACTACCTCATGAAGCTGGTTGAGAGAATGGCAAGAGTGTGCAAAGCTGTCCTCTGTAGCTCAGCTGGTAGAGCACAGTGCTTGTAACGCCAGGGTAGTGGGTTCGATCCCCGGGACCACCCATACACAAAAATTTATGCACGCATGACTGTAAGTCGCTTTGGATAAAAGCATCTGCTAAATGGTATATAATTATTATTATATTATCAAGGAAAAGTGTAGAAAATAGTAAAAAAATATCCTGGAAAGAGTAGGTTTGTCCAAACTCTTGACTGGTACTGTATATGTTTTGATAAGGTACAGTTTGTTCACAACTAAAGTGGCCAAATAACTTCTTCAAGTGTGGGGAAGATCATTTTCACCATAAAAATGCACCTTTTATAATAAAATATTACATGCATAATTGCATTTGTGGTCACTTTTGAGAATGGTGTTTTCCTGCTAATTGATTGCATTTTGGAACATTCGTGTTTATAGCCTACTGCTGTGTGAGCATTGCTGCACTTATAATGTGAAGAAATAGACTAATAGTTTATCAACATCTTAAGCTAAACGTTTTGATCTATTGCATCAGACTCATTGCTTTTAAAAGGTTTTTGACGCGAGTGGTTGTATTAATTAATCTATCGTATCTCATGCAGGCTGTCATTCCAGACTATGTTTGGAATATTTATTTATTGCTCAGAAGGACAAGTTGACCAATTGAATAGGTAAACTTATGTACTATGGGGGATAGTAGATTGACATAGGCTAGTGCTTTTGCTGTTCGTTAGGCCTACTCATCTTGTTGGCTGACGAAAAGTAAATGTGGACAGTTCTTCGATAAGAAGGACGTGCGCAGTTGTTTCCCCAATGTGTCTGTCTTCACTTGTAGCCTACTTCAGAGCTGAGATAGATGCCTGTGAGAAGAACCTGATCACGTAACGGGAATTGGTTAATAAGAATTACGATTTCTGAGCGAGCCATGTGAGTGAGAGGTGCTTCGGAACACACAGCCGGCAGAAAGGAATTATAATTATTATATTCAGCCCAAGGGCACAACAGCCACTGGCCACAAAAGGAATTGCTTTTTTTAGGGGGCATTACAGCCACACTAGGGGGATGCCACCGGGAAATTCGAGGCATTATCAAGTGCTTGTCAAATTGTGAATGAGAGACTGATGAAGTGTGTGCAGCCTGTGCTAGAAACAAAGCAGTGCTCATGCCTTTCATGTGACTTTTTTCAAATCATCATTAGAGTCGCATCATGCAGCCTTAGAATATATTTAAAATCAAAACCTATAGCCCAACATTTGTATCACAACTAAAGTTGCATAAATAACTCTAAAATATAGGTGGACCTGTTTCTTTGTTAACCTCAACACAGAATAGCCCCATGTGCGCACTTCCTCAGAAATCTTTTGGAGAAAACATATTTGCTATTTTATTCAGCTATGTTCAATTGTATTCTTCATACTATAAAATAATGCCACGGTACTCTAAGCAAATCTTGTCTGCTAAATGAACTAGTGTAGCCCACAGCCATATGGCATAGCCAGATCGGGGCCTAACATACGGACAAGTCAGAGTATGCTATTCTGTTCTTCTGAAATATACTTAATTTTCTTCAGACCAGTCTAAAATAGATAATGGATTTATTGTGATGGTGTAGGCCCCTCAAACTCAACTCTGGACCTAGAAGCCAGCTCCACTTAAACCAGGGACACCAGGTGTGTGAAATTAATTATCAGGTAGAACAGAAAACCTGCAGGCTCCGGACCTCGTAGGGTAAGAGTTGAGTACCCCTGGCGTAGGAAATATTAAATGGATTTATTCGAGTTTTTAAAATGTAGATGTTCCAAAGGTCTGCATCAGTGGCTTGTAGGCTATGAGTAGAAGCCAGGAAATGCTAAATGTTTTATGTTAATGAACGGTCAATTACCATGAGACCGGCAGTTATTTGCTTGACAATCACCGGCTGACAAAATTTCATGACCGCCACAGCCCTATCTGCACTGTATGTTTGTTAGCTAGCTAGCCATCCAGTTTTAGAGGAATTATTCCATTAATTCTTTAAAATCTTTAAATTCACTGCCAATATGCCTACATTCCATTCCAACAATGCCGTCAATCCACAGCCATACACTGGCTGAAATCAGTTGACGAAAGGACAGACAAGTTGTAAATGCAACAAGTACTGATGTTGTATCATATAATAGCACTCACTGTAATGAATACTCAGGGAGAAAAAGGTGTAGATTCACGCGCAGAGCGCGGCAGGTGTTTATTTCGCCTTCGCAGAAGGCAGGAATCGCGGTCACAGGCAGCCATTGGTCATACACAGGTAGGCAAACAGGCAAGAGAATCAAAACTAGGCCTGAAGGCTATAACTGGTTCTCACAAACGAGCTAGGAAAAGGCTTAGTAGAGTCAAAATGAACAACACCTCACAAGGCACAAACAGAAAGAACTGAACTAAATAAGGAGCTGATGAGACCAGGTGAGTAACTAACACAGGTGAAATCAATGAACAAAAATGAAAGACAGGGCTACGTTCAAGAACACAAGGTTGACTAAGAATATAAATACAGAACCTTACACTCACAGCTTTCCAAAAAAACTAAAATGTGGACATTTATGGTCTGTTTACAACATATATTTTAGAGGCTATTTATGACACATTTGTATTAATCCCGTATATATCCCGTATGTGTATTTATAATTATATGACAATATTTTATGTTGGCAATAATTCTATTACACAATTTCTGATATATCACATGCCTTACTTTTATTTTCCTGCGTTAGTAAAATCTGGATTATGCCTTTACTGCTATGCAATCCATAGATTGGATTTCTCCCTGACCAATATGGCTACCTTTTCACCCCATTCTGGAACTTTGAGGGTTTATGACATAGACCATCTAGTAATTTAATAGAGATCTCTATGGTTTGATAGCTCATAGTTGTGCACTCTGCTGTAGTGGAGACATAAACAGTGCGTTTCTCAGGGCAAGGTCAAGGTAAGGTGAGTGGGTCAGGCTTAACAAAAGCATAAATTACCTCCTGTCCCTCATTTGTAAAAACAAAAAGGTTCAGGGTTTGAATTTATTCATCTCATTATCTGCTCTCAATTGTATGTAAACAATCATATTCTCATCCATTCCCATCCCTTGTCTTTCTAATGGCACTAAGTTGTTAAGCATCTCATGTCTGACTAGAGTTGACAAGGTCAGGTCAGGTACCACATTGATACTTTGTATGTTTCCATTTTCTAACAGTTGCAAACATTGTGCTCTATACTGGCACAGATCATGTAACCCAGGGTGAGCTACAGGGTGTGCAGGCTTTGGTTCCAGACCTGCACCAAAGCACCTGATTCAGCTGATTAGAATCCAGTGTGATAGAACAAAAGTGTGCATACCATTTTAGCTCTCCAGGAGTAACTTCTTCTTTAAGAGGCTCCTCTGTCCTCCACTCGTTACCTGTATTTATGGCACCTGTTTGAACTTGTTATCAGTATAAAAGACACCTGTCCACAACCTCAAACAGTCACACTCCAAACTCCACTATGGCCAAGACCAAAGAGCTGTCAAAGGACACCAGAAACAAAATTGTAGACCTGCACCAGGCTGGGAAGACTGAATCTGCAATAGGTAAGCAGCTTGGTTTGAAGAAATCAACGGTGGGAGCAATTATTAGGAAATGGAAGACATACAAGACCACTGATAATCTCCCTCGATCTGGGGCTCCACGCAAGATCTCACCCCGTGGGGTCAAAATGATCACAAGAACGGTGAGCAAAAATCCCAGAACCACACGGGGGGACCTAGTGATTGACCTGCAGAGAGCTGGGACCAAAGTAACAAAGCCTACCATCAGTAACACACTACGCCGCCAGGGACTCAAATCCTGCAGTGCTAGACGTGTCTCCCTGCTTAAGCCAGTACATGTCCAGGCCCATCTGAAGTTTGCTAGAGTGCATTTGGATGATCCAGAAGAGGATTGGGAGAATGTCATATGGTCAGATGAAACCAAAATAGAACTTTTTGGTAAAAACTCAACTCGTCGTGTTTGGAGGACAAAGAATGCTGAGTTGCATCCAAAGAACACCATACCTACTGTGAAGCATGGGGGTGGAAACATCATGCTTTGGGGCTGTTTTTCTGCAAAGGGACCAGGACGACTGATCCGTGTAAAGGAAAGAATGAATGGGGCCATGTATCGTGAGATTTTGAGTGAAAATCTCCTTCCATCAGCAAGGGCATTGAAGATGAAACGTGGCTGGGTCTTTCAGCATGACAATGATCCCAAACACACCGCCCGGGCAACGAAGGAGTGGCTTCGTAAGAAGCATTTCAAGGTCCTGGAGTGGCCTAGCCAGTCTCCAGATCTCAACCCCATAGAAAATCTTTGGAGGGAGTTGAAAGTCCGTGTTGCCCAGCGACAGCCCCAAAACATCACTGCTCTAGAGGAGATCTGCATGGAGGAATGGGCCAAAATACCAGCAAACAGTGTGTGAAAACCTTGTGAAGACTTACAGAAAACGTTTGACCTGTGTCATTGCCAACAAAGGGTATATAAGAAAGTATTGAGAAACTTTTGTTATTGACCAAATACTTATTTTCCACCATAATTAGCAAATAAATTCATTAAAAATCCTACAATGTGCTTTTCTGGATTTTTTTTCCCTCATTTTGTCTGTCATAGTTGACGTATACCTATGATGAAAATTACAGGCCTCTCTCATCTTTTTAAGTGGGAGAACTTGCACAATTGGTGGCTGACTAAATACTTTTTTCCCCCACTGTAGCTCCCTTTCCCCTCGTTGACTCCCTCCTTATTCAGGCTGGCAGGGAGAGACGGCCAAACGTCTGCCTCATAACACAGCAGACACAAGCTCCAGGGCATTAGCCTTGGCGCTAATGCGACAGTGTGCACAGGAAATCAAACTCCACAGCCGTTAGCTCCCAGGGGGCTAGCACCGCCATTGTAAGCCACAACACACTGGCATGCTAACAAGCCACTCGAAGTCACAGGCAGGGGAATAGCACCACAAAAAAGGCCATGTTTCTTTATTTTTCCAATTGTTTCGGTGGCATTTCGAATATTAGTCCTCCGAGTTCCCTCGTATTATAGAAATGTTTTCGCTCCCCAAAAACCTCTTGCTGGCTTTATTACACTTCCTGTAAAGTAGAAAATAACCATCATTTGTTTTAAATGAAATTCAGCATTTTTCTTCTACTGGGAAATTACCGGGGAACTGTGGTACGGTGAGAGACAGGACTATGTCTATCTTGCTAAGAGATAGTGGGAGTCCTGCACAGCAGCCAGTTTATATTGACAAAGTTAAAATAGAACGAGAAAGCAATTACTTTTTTAATAGATTGGAGTGTCGTATTTATAGTTGCAGGCCCCAAGTCCATTGTTGATAATTGCTTTAGAGGGATATTTGATCAATACAGATTTACATCCCTTGGATACATTGCATAGACTAAATGTATTCAAACTGTTAAATCAATATATTAGGCCATGATTACAGAGATTGTGACCATGTTTGCAACGACTTCCCGTAATAATGATCTCTGTCTTGTTCCTAGAAATTAAACATGAACCTAAAAGTGCCTGTGGGGGAATTATTTTATAAAGGCTTACTGTATACAAAATGTAAAAACATATCAAAATCTATATTTTTACTATTTGACTTGATTTCCTGTCTACAGCAGAAATAGTTGATTCTATAATTAATGACTTTCTATTTAGTCATCATTACATTTTGTATAAATAACAGATTGAATATGTTATTTGCTGGTTTTTACGCCTCAGCTTGAGTCCCATCATGGGGTTGTTTGTGTACAGTGCATCTGGAAAGTATTCAGACCCCTTCACTTTTTCCACATTTTGTTACATTACAGCCTTATTTTAAAATTGATTAAATATATTTTTTTCCTCATCAATCGACACACAATAACCCATAATGACAGGTTTTTTGAACTTTTTGCAAATGTATAAAAAAAAAAAGTATTACATAAGTATTGAGACCCTTTGCTATGAGACTCGAAATTGAGCTCCGATGCATTCTGTTTCCATTGATCATCCTTGATGTTTCTACAACTTGATTGGAGTCCACCTTGGTAAATTAAATTGAATGGACATGATTTGGAAAGGCACTGTCTATATAAGATCCCACAGTTGACAGCGCATGTCAGAGCAAAAACCAAGCCATGAGGTCGAAGGAATTGTCTGTAGAGCTCCGAGACAGGATTGTGTTGAGGCACAGGTCTGGGGAAGGGAACCAAACATTTTTGGCAGCATTGTGTTCTTGGTCCCCAAGAACACAGTGGCCTCCATCATTCTTAAATGGAAGAAGTTTGGACCACCAAGACTCTTCCTAGAGCTGGCTGCCCAGCCAAACTGAGCAATAAGGGGGAGAATGGCCTTGGTCAGGGAGGTGACCAAGAACCCGATGGTCACTCTGACAGAGCTCTAAAGTTCCTCTGTGGAGATGGGAGAACCTTCCAGAAAGACAAACATCTCTGCAGCACTCCACCAATGAGTCCTTTATGGTAGAGTGGCCAGACGGAAGCCACTCCTCAGTAAAAGGACTCTCAGACCATGAGAAACAAGATTCTCTGGTCTGATGGAACCAAGATTGAACTCTTTGGCCTGAATGCCAAGCAAAGTACAGAGATCCTTGATGAAAACCTGCTCCAGAGCACTCAGGACCTCAGACTGGGGCGAAGTTTCACCTTCCAACAGGACAACGACCCTAAGCACACAGCCAAGACAATGCAGGAGTGGCTTCGGGACAAGTCTCTGAATGTCCTTGAGTGGCCCAGCCAGAGCTGTGCAGCAACGCTCCCCGTCCAACCTGACAGAGCTTGAGAGGATCTGCAGAGAAGAATGGGAGAAACTCCACAAATACAGGTGTGCCAAGCTTGTAGCGTCATACCCAAGAAGACTCGAGGCTGTATTCGCTGACAAAGGTGCTTCAGCAAAGTACTGAGTAAAGGGTCTGAATACTTATGTAAATTTGATATCATTATTATTTTTTAATAGATTTGGTAACATTTCTAAAAACCTGTTTTGCTTTGTCATTTGGGTTATTATATGTAGATTGATGAGGGAAAAAAACTATTTAAACCATTTTAGAATAAGGCTGTAACGTAACAAAATGTGGAAAAAGTCAAGGGGTCTGAATACTTTCTGAATGCACTGTAAAAGGTGCTATAAGGCTGTCATGAGTTACACGGAGGACAGAAACAACATTTTCAAACAAATGTTCTATTTTATAGGCTATGACATCCTCTTTCAGCCTTTGAGGTTCCCCAAAATGAAGGAAATGCCAGTGCAGTTTCTATCTCCTTAAAGGTTATTTGTGAAAAGAAGTTAAGGCCTTTGCAGACTGTACGATTTTAGCTGTCTTATGCCACGATTTCACCGTCAAAGGCAAAATGTTCACTTCCTGGGTAAATTCTAAACGATTGTCGAAACGTCTTGGCTCGTGTGACAGGGTCTAGGTCTGCCGATTAAGCTCAGACAAAGTTCTGGCAGTTTCATCATATCTTTGCCTTTATCATGTAGTGTGGCTGGTTTTTATGAGCCTGGTGACTGACCAATAGGAATACGGCCGGCACTGAGTATGCACACAATCGTTTGATTATTGTGAATAGAAATATTCATATAATAGTTTGTTTTAGGCGTTTACATACTGTGCAAGAAGAATGATTTCCCTAATAATCTTGTTTACATGACATTTCTGAAATCAGGCCACCTGATTGGATTTTGATCAATGCACAAAATTGCCAATCAAAATAAACGTTCTACCACAGTGACCATGTTATTTTGGGGAAGCCTGTTGATTCTGAGTTCGGACATATAAAGTTTGTATGTGAAAACTATTTCTAAGATACATACTTTCAGTTTTTCTGAAACTCAATTCAATCACGCATAAGCATAGAGTGAGGCTTGTGCTGCTTGTGCTGGCACATGGGGAGATCAAATACACTGCTGCAGTTGACGTAGCTTCGCAAGCCAATCACATAATGTAATGACAGAATTGAAGCAAATCGTACAATCTGGCCTGGTTGATCTCAGGATTTTTATTTGGCAACATCTCATACTGTGACGTGATAATCGTAAAATAATGAATTTAACGTACAGTCTGCAAAGGCCTTTAGTAGACCATGGTTACTCCTCCTTATCTGACCTACCTGTAGCAAAGCACATGATATCTGGATCTGTTTCCACACTTAAAGACAATCCGCAGTCCAGTTTCTTTCCATAGAGTGTGTGCATTTTTTCCAGTCTGCATCCTACTCAACCTACTCCCTCACATCTCTTTCCACTGAGCCTTTTACATCTGCTCTATTGACTGTGAGAAGCCGCTGAGTGTCGATTGCTCTCCGGTAGAGAAAATTGAATGAAACGTCACGGCCAGAGGTCTGATGGAAGCACAGGTGCGACATGAGGCCTTGTGTGTGTAAGGAGTGATTGGATATGGGCTGTGCATTGCTACATTCAAAGAGGAACTCTACAGAAAAGGCTAGTGGTATTGAAAGCGTCCAACTGACATCAGGTGGCATTGCTCTAATGAAATCACCCGTGTTGCTATTCTTCTTTTGGTTTACAATCTCCCTCTATGGTGGTCAGTGAGAATTCAAGTCTGATTCCTCTAAAAGTAGGTGTTATTGATTTAATCTGCTGGCCTACACCTACCACCAGCTACAATGTGAATGGTAGGAGAAGTTATTAGTCAGTTACAATTTTCTCAGACCAAGATAAGAAATAACTGCTGGGTACAATACTCTATTGTATTACTATAGCTGTCACTTGAGAGGTAGTGCCATTTGTAAATTGCAACTGACAATTGACCATTCATTAAATGAGTAAATAAGTATTGGTTTATTAATTCTAATGTGGTCAAATGTGTATATTAACATGACTTAGTATAAAATGTTTTCTGTCATTTCTACCAAAAGGTAAATGCTAGGATTTGTGCCATTTCAAATGTCGTTTTCTTATTTCCTACCATTTTTGTCAGTGAGGCTTTGCGATATTGTTGACAAACAGCTTTTGAGGTTGAAAGGGCACAATATGTGCCCATGAAATGTGATAACCGGTAAATACTGTCAGTCAGCAAAGAGAGAGAAAGAGATTATGGGTGTGAGGAGGGAGAGAAATATGGGAGTTAGACTCGGCCTCAAGTAAGAGCTAATTAACTTTGCCCTGAGATAAGGAAGAGGGTAGCTCAGGCTTAATTCAACTTCAGGCCAGAAGAAAAAGTTCACCCCTGGTTTAACCCTCCCTGAAAGAACTGCTGCTTCAATAGCCAGTGTAGGATGTCTCTTTATGGGGCCTGGATAAGGCAGTGGGGTGGTTTTGGGGGTACCTCCCTCCACGTTCTCATCTGAGCCTCGTCCTCATCTTGATCAGAAGTCGGACAGCGTTCAAGAAGCGAAATCAAAGACAGAGCGAATGAATAAGAGATGAAAGTGAAGAGTCAAGAAGGGCAGAGGAAGGAAGAAAGGATAAAATAACAGATGGTAAGATGGAGAGAAATCCAGGGTGATGTCAAAATGGACAGGCAAAGGGATGAGAAGTGGTTGGTGAAAGAGGATGACCAAGAAAGAAAGAGAGAGGGGTGAGAGCAAAGAAAGAGAAGGGAGATTTGGCATGGGCAGGCGTTTACAACTGCCTTTGCCTGGCACCATTATTTAAATGACGCTGTCTTTATTTTACATGTTCATTCTTTAGCAGAGCCATCATGAAAAGGAAATCATTTTCTTCCCTTATCTACGGAAGGGCAGGCAGTTTTATACGTTTTGCAGGAAAGGTTTTTGAAGTTGGATAGAAGACCAGAATTTCCTCAACTTCACTTAATGAAATCTAAGGTGGGCCCTTGACAGATCACCTGTCTACTTCGATCTGTCGCTCTGTCCGTTTTCTTCTGTTCGTCTGTATGACTCTCCTAAATCCTTCTTTTCATTCACTACCCCTTCCTGTTCCGTCTCCAGCACTTCCTCGTAGTCGATGTGTCCATCACTCTCCATTCCTCTCCCACCTTTCTTTTTCTCTCTGACTCACCGTTTCTCCACACCATCCTCTCCCTCTCCATCTTTCAGACGTTAGTCTCTGTGTCTTACCCTATCTCACTATAACAGACAGAATATTTGTCTCTCCTCCATCTACTCTCTTACCCTCCACCTACCTTCCGACTATAGTAATCCTTCTCTCTCACGACTGTCTTTCCTAATGGAGCCTGGTGACTGAGATGGAGCTGGGGAGCTTCTCTTTCGATGGCGTTGCAGATACTGTCGTCTGCCCCTGACTAAGCTGCCATGCAGAAGACAAGGGGTAAAATAATAAATACACATCACGTCCTTTTGTGCCAACTGAAGGAAAAACAACAACAGCAGCAACAACTTATGCACAATTGAACAGATGGGCTTCATATATTTGTATGAAGTTCCTGTTAGATGTTTACAGTTCTTTACCCAGAACCCCCCCATTGTTTCCCTCTGAGAGGACTAATCTCTGTAGAGTCCTCTTTGATCCTATTCTCTTTTCCCCTGGCAAAAACTTTATCAAAAACGATTTTGTGGAGAAAGAGAATAATCTTTCAAACTTTGTGATAATTGACATACTAATAAAGAAAGAGCTTTGACTTTGAAAGAGAGTTTTAATTTGAAAATGTATTTGGCTAAACTTTGAAGGAAGGAAGTTCTTGTGGAAATGGAAGAGTTGACTTATTCAGGACAGAGAGCAAAACAAGAATGAAAATATCTTGTCTAAAAGACAAAATGAAAGAGAACCCACAATAACTGCAGTAATATGTGAGAACATAACATGGAAATAGTTTGTAGCATGCTTGTGTTTTGAACATAAAATATATGTTTGGCGTTAATTACTGTAAACTACCCTATATGTAGGATTATAGATAGAAGGGCTGTGAGTTCTGTCCATTTGACCTCCGTTGTCAATAGCATATTTTGTGCACCCAAAGGCTTGAAATGTCTAGTTACTTCAATGTCTAACAGAATCTACAGCACTTCTCGCAAGGAATTAAGATTCACCATTGTCAGTAACTCTTGGAGCTATGGTTTAAAGGTTGAGAAAGACACTGTTAGGTGAGGGGACTCTAACCTACATCAGACAATCTGCTCTCATGAGTAATAGAAGCCTTCAGAGGGAGTTTGCGTTACGTGCCTCTTCTCAATCGCCTTTACCTTTGTTTACTGCCATCCGTCAATGACTTGTTTATGCTTCTGGCTGCATGACTCATGCGACTTCAAAAAGCTTCCCCTCCCTGTTAAATTGAACCTGAATGAAACTAGAACAGTCGCCTAATTTTAGTCTCTCTGACTTTAGGGACCCACTACCGTATCCTGAACTTCAGTTTAAAAGGAAAAAGTCCAAGTATCACAGACAATGTAAATCCGGAAGAAATATATTCCCGATCATTAACCGGACCCCATTTATCATCGAGCCCTCTATTAATGTGCAAGTTTTCGAGGTGGATCTCCATTCCCTGTGGTGAGCTTAAAGCTTCAAGTCCCACAATCACGCCGGCGTGATTGAATGTTTCCGACCCCTTTTAAACATTGAGTGTAATGAAAATGTACGCTTAATCCAGTATAAACTAATGTACAGAATTTATTATACAAGAGACAAAATTCACAAATTCTACAGCACAACTGCCCCTGAGTGGCGCAGCGGTCTAAGGCACTGCATCTCGGTGCTAGAGGCGTCACTACAGACCTGTATCACAATCCGGCCGTGATTGGGAGTCCCATAGGCCAGCGCACAATTGCCCCAGCGTCATCCGGGATAGGCCGTCATTGTAAATAAGAATTTGTTCTTAACTGACTTGCCTAGTTAAATAAAGGTTAATTAAAAATTAACATATAAAACAACGGCAGAGTCATGTCTTAAGTGTAAAACTAACAGTGACTCAATGATTCATGCCTTCTGGGAGTGCTATGAAGTCCAAAAGTTATGGGCGGAGTTAGAAAGTTGGCTGTCAGAAGTTTGACAATATAAATTAACTTTTAATCCGTCTATCTGCATATTTCAAGACATGGCATATATAGGTGCGGTGAGATATCCAATGGGTTGTACTGTACTTTTCTCGTCAATCATTTTGAAAAAACAGTTGCTTAAAAACTGGAAATCAAGTGATCCTCCATCGTTGGGATGGTGGAAGCAACAAATGCAATATTATTTAAATATTGAAAGGGTGTGGGCGACAGAAAAGGGTATTTGGGTAGAGTAAAGGGTAGAGTCTTGCAGGCGCTGGAGATGGAGGCGGTGGGAGCATGTGGGTCTGGGAAGGGGTGATGTCGTTGATGTTTGTGTGCATCTGTCTGTTGTCTTTTGTCTGTGTTTGTCGATATTGTTTGGAAATTGAAATAAATCTTTAAAACATAAAAATAAATGAACATTGAGTGTTTGAGCTACAGACTTTTGGGTTGTTGCATTGGATTTGTCTATTTCTTCTGCACCTTCTGATATCCACCAATAGCTTGTGTGGGGGGCTGAGCTAGAGCAGTGTTTGTGAGACAAGGGATATAAAAAGCTGAGACTCTCACAAACACACACGTAATCTTTTTTGCTCTATAACGCCCACAAGCCACACAAGAGTCGGTAGAAGGTAAGGGGTTCTTCTACATAGAAGATCATAGGAAATCCCAGGACATAGTGTCTATAATACTGTAATAAGCTATCATAGTTGTTGTCATGAACTCCAAACTCCACACAGTTGTCAGTGACTAGTTGGATATTAATATCCCACTGAGCAATCAATTTCTGTACTTACAGCATTCTTATAAATTCATTTTTTATCAGGTTTTTGCTTGTTGGACTTGTCATTAAAACTCATGAATGCAACTGTTTATGTCAAATTGTTTTGTGTTCTACTTGTACGCTAGCTCTGGTTGTCCTGAATATAAAATTGTAAAATACTTTAATGTGAGTCTAAATATGAGGGCAGAGCAAGCAGATTAATGAAAGTAGTGAATTCAAGCTTTTTCACTGTGGGAATCCCTGGGACCAGTGGGGTTTAAGGCTCATCCTCCAGGTGAGGGTGACTTTAGCATTAATCTAGGTGTGGCATGTAAAGACACAGAGACAGGAAGAGAAGGAACGGTGGACACAGTAGGAAATAATGAAGAGCGCAGACTCTGACTGTGATTTAGATTTCTTATAGACCTAATTATAACTTTGCCTTTGCTAGGTCACTCAGTCATTTTGGAATCACTGTAGTTTACAGGTTGTTAACAAACTTACAACAGCCAACAATCAAACCCTCTGTCTATTAGGAATACTTTGCTGTAAGTTTGAATTTATAAATTACGTATATGCCTGACATTGAGATTTAATACATTTTAGGTGAAGTTCAGGCTTTGAGTTGGAGAGGGTTAGGATTAGAGCTCTGGTCAAAGCTTCAGTTCATATAACCATTGATAATTACATCTTATAGTAAGATGTTCATAAATAAGAAATAATAATATTTACATGGGCTTAACGTTAAATGGCATCTACACAAGTTCTATATCTTAGGATATTTGATTGAGAAGTTGTATCATCTAGCATTAAAGCTGGATGATTATATAATAATGTGTAGGACGAACGGACCATTATGTGTTATTATTTCAGAACATACACAGAGTGTACAAAACATTAAGGACACCTTCCTTATATTGAGTTATGTTGACTCCAGTGCTTCCCACAGTTGTGTCAAGTTGGCTGGATGTCCTTTGGGTGGTGGACCATTCTTGATACACACAGGAAACTGTTGAGCGTGAAAAACCCAGCAGTGGTGCGACAGGCACCTACTACCATACCCCGTTCAAAGGCACTTCAATCTTTTGTCCTACCCATTCACCCACTGAATGGCACACAGACACAATCCATGTCTCAAGGCTTTAAAATCCTTCTTTAACCTGTCTCCTCCCCTTCATCTATCTACACTGATTGCATTGGATTTAATAAGTGACATGGAAAGAGCAGGTGTTCTGAATGTTTTGTTCACTCAGGCCTTCATCAAATATATTTTCAGAGACATCTTAAACATTCCTCCTATTATAGGCCATTAAGTACCAATAATTTTAGTCTGTCTGTCTTTGCCTTTATTCATTGAGCAGGATAAACAGGGACATGACAGTTTAATCCTCGCCAGACTGTCTGAACCCCCGAGGAGCCCAGGCCGCCGATGACACATCCTAAATCTAATGTGCCGGTTTGGGTGTTCAGTCGTAGCAAAGCACCTTGTGTGTTCACAGCTCAGAAAGGGCACACTTTTGTGAAGAGAACCACAAGTAGTTTGAGATTAACAGTTTTTGTAATACAGTGTTTTTATTTGATTTGGAAGGCAAAAATAGTCTTAGTGGGGCCTGATCAAAGGTTGTTTAGCACATTTAGTGGCTAACAGCCAATGGGAGACAGGATACAGTGTTGAGGTCTGTTGAAAATTATCATGGAAAAACCAACAAGTTTCTAGGGACAGTTCCATCACCTTTAAAATCCTAAAATGAACCTCTGTAAATACAGTGAGGTCCAAAAGTATTTGGACAGTGACACATTTTATTTTGTTTTGTCTCTGTACTGTAATAATGTAATAATGAGTGAGACCGTTAGAGGCATAAATATCATACCTCCCAAAAAATGCTAACCTCCCCTGTAATCGGTAATGGGGACAGATTAGCATGTCTTGGGGGTATTATCTTTGTGCCTAACTTTCTCACTCATTATTCCCTATTCATTCAGGACTATCCGTAGTCATGGCAGCATCCAAGTGTTCAGAAACATATTCTATTCTTATTTACAATAAAAGTGACTCCAAAATGACACCATATATTATTTACCATTCATTTCTCTTGGGCATAAAATAATCTGAAACACAACCATAACAAACTGCAAATGCATCCAACAAGTTTGTAGAGTCATACGCTAAACTTTTGACTACTTTAATACACATAAGTGAATTTGTCCAAATACTTTTGGTTCCTTAAAATGGGGGAACTATGTACAAAAAAGTGCTGTTATTTCTAAACGGTTCACCCGATATGGATCAGAATACCATCAAATTAAAGCTGTCAGTCTGCACTTTAACCTCGTAGTCATTGTATTATTTCAAATCCAAAGTGATGAAGTATAGAGCCAAAACAACAACAAAAATGTGTCACTGTCCAAATACTTTTGGACCTCACTGTGCATCTACAGATGTCGGATCTTGATATGACCCATTTCGTTGCAGGAGGAAAATAATCCTGCAGCAGGAGGATTTGAATGAATAGTGAATATTTAGAATCGCCGCCAGGGGGGAGGTTGAAGCTGTGTTTGTAGGCTATACAATGCAGTACCTGGGGGCTATGGTTTGGGGAAGGCTCTGCAATCCAACTGACCTCATACTATCAAGTATCATCAAGTATTCTCACGGCTTGCTAGAGCATTGTGAAATTCCATAGCGCAGTGGTCTGAGCAGCATGCTTTGGCTCCGAGCATCATGTGTTCGTGCCCAGTGCTAGGCAATCGTTTTTGACACTTTGTTAACAGTAAGAATAGTGGTGTTTCACTGTGAAGCTAATATAGCATTAGAGCTGCTAATGTTATTTCTTCTTCTAATGAGCAGGCTTGCATTGTGATTAATTCATACAACTATCACACCCTTGCATATGATTAAATTACACAGATGTTCAAGATAACATGGTTTTATATTCATTGATAACTAATATTGAAAGGTGATATGATGCAATCTAACTAGATTAGAAGGACTAGACTACTTCATCCTAATGTAAGCTAAATGCATTGGATACAAAACAAATACTGGCATGTGATAAAGGATAACATGTCCAATATAATTATTTATATCACAGCATTGTTAAATACTTGTTTCTGATTGGTTAGAAGGGCATTCTAGGATGGGCATTAAAACCAGATAATGGGACAGTTGGAAAAGATATCGGGACAGTTGGAAAATATATCTGGACACCTTGAAATCATGACGCAATATGCGCCTACACATGCAGACCATACTTGCTACAAAGTTACAGAACTCTAAACCAACAACCACACAAACCGAAATTGGATACATTGTAAATGTCTGATGACCTAACGTGGTGAGTGATGAACATGAATTTCTCCGGTCCATACTGTTGCAGTCATGACACAAGTGGCGCTATGGTGTCAAATCCTCCTACATGTTTCTAGTTTGACCAGCTGTTTTCAGCAACTGATATCTTGAATTCAGTTGTCATATATTGTCAGGTTTGCTAGCAACAAACTATTTAGCTACGTTAGCTTCTAGCCTAGTGTTTGATATGCAATGCGATCTCCTTATAATGAACAGTGTCGAGTGTCCTGACGAGAAGGCAAACTTTTCTAGCTACAGTTGAAGTCGGAAGTTTACATACACCTTAGCCAAATACATTTAATCTCAGTTTTTCACAATTCCTGACATTTAATCCTAGTAAAAAATTCCCTGTCTTAGGTCAGTTAGGATCACCATTTTATTTTAAGAATGTGAAATGTCAGAATAATAGTAGAGAGAATTATTTATTTAAGCTTTTAGTTCTTTCATCACATTCCCAGTGGTTCAGAAGTTTACATACACTCAATTAGTATTTGGTAGCATTACCTTCAAATTGTTTAACTTGGGTCAAACGTGTCGGGTAGCCTTCCACAAGCTTCCCACAATAAGTTGGGTGAATTTTGGCCCATTTCTCCTGACAGAGCTGGTGTAACTGAGTCAGGTTTGTAGGCCTCCTTGCTCGCACACGCTTTTTCAGTTCTGCCCACACATTTTCTATAGGATTGAGGTCAGGGCTTTGTGATGGACACTGAATACCTTGACTTTGTTGTCATTAAGCCAATTTGCCACAACTTTGGAAGTATGCTTGGGGTCATTGTCCATTTGGAAGATCCATTTGCGACCAAGCTTTAACTTCCTGACTGATGTCTTGAGATGTTGCTTCAATATATCCACATAATTGTCCTTTCTCATGATGCCATCTATTTTGTGAAGTGCACCAGTCCCTCCTGCAGCAAAGCACCCCCACAGCATGATGCTGCCAACCCCGTGCTTCACGGTTGGGATGGTGTTCTTCGGCTTGCCAGACCCTCCTTTTTCCTCCAAACATAACGATGGTCATTATGGCCAAACAGTTACATATTTGCTTCATCAGACCAGAGGACATTTCTCCAAAAAGTACGATCTTTGTCCCCATGTGCAGTTGCAAACCATAGTCTGGCTTTTTTATGGCGGTTTTGGAGCAGTGGCTTCTTCCTTACTGAGCAGCCTTTCAGGTTATGTCGATATAGGACTCGTTTTACTGTGGATATAGATACTTTTGTACCTGTTTCCTCCAGCATCTTCACAAGGTCTTTTTCTGTTGTTCTGTGATCGATTTGCACTTTTTGCATCTCCTTCCTGAGCGGTATGATGGCTGCATGGTCCCATGGTGTTTATACTTGCTTACTATTGTTTGTGCAGATGAACGTGGTACCTTCAGACGTTTGGAAATTGCTCCCAAGGATGAACCAGACTTGTGGAGGTCTACAATTCTTTTTCTGAGGTCTTGGCTGATTTCTTTTGATTTCCCCATGGTGTCAAGCAAAGAGGCACTGAGTTTGAAGGTAGGCCTTGAAATACATCCACAGGTACACCTCCAAATGACTCAAATGATGTCAATTAGCCTATCAGAAGCTTCTAAAGCCATGACATCATTTTCTGGAATTTTCCAAGCTGTTTAAAGGCACAGTCAACTTAGTGTATGTAAACTTCTCACCCACTGGAATTGTGATACAGTGAATTATAAGTGAAAAAATCTGTCTGTAAACAACTGTTGAAAAAATTACTTGTGTCATGCGCAAAGTAGATGTCCTAACCGACTTGCCAAAACTATAGTTTGTTAACAAGAAATTTGTGGAGTGGTTGAAAAACGAGTTTTAATGACTCCAACCTAAGTGTATGTAAACTTCCGACTTCAACTGTAGGTCAGTCTAGCAACATTTTCATGATAAGCAATTGTATCTCAGTTCTTGCCTGCTGAGGGTACAGCTGATCATTGAGCTGATATCTGAAGGTAGTGAGATTTCTGAAGGTAGTGAGATTTCTGAAGGTAGTGAGAGTGTCACCTGTACCCTAGTAAGTCATTTGTCAAATTGGGCATCATCATTCATTTGAATGTATCCAAATGAATGTCAATAGAAAACATCTTAAACAAATGCAAATGCAGCTACTTTTATTGCTACCTGTTATTCTGGCTGCAGAGGTCGTGACTGTGTTAGCCGTAGCTAGTTGGCTAGCTAGCAAACAAGGGATAAGAACGTTGCCAGCGAGCATGGGAACGGAACATATAGAACGAACAACTGCGTCGCGTCCATAAATATGGAACTAGTTGAACGAAGGTCTGGGTGTCTTCAGCAACCAAAAGATGAGAAATTATGAATTTGCTTATAAAAATGAAAATGTCAACTAAATGTTTTTATTTCTACTAGTACATTTGTGCTTGAGTATTGTTTTCTTTGACAACTGTGGTATTAGCGGGATAAACTCCCCCTCAAAGGGACTCGGCTCCGCCTCGTCCTGCTGAGTCGTCCATTATTTCCAAGGTAATGTATAGAACTTTGGCGTTTATCGCTTACATAAATGCATATCAAACAGGAATATACTGTATTTTCAATTAAATGAATACAGCATTTACTGTATTTTTCTCTTTCCTTGCTGGGGATTAGACAGATGAACTGCAGTCACCAGATGCCCAAGCCTCAAAACTAGAAACATGTGGAGACATCAACACTTGTAATTTTAAATAAATGTAATTTTTTTATTGGTTTTCCTGTATCTGTGAATGAGTCCTTAAAACACAGTCCATTGTACAAAATAAGTAATTCCCAAGTGAGGGATATCAAGGAGATTAACCTCAAACATTCATAAGGTTGTTCAGTTCAAGGCAAATTTTGTCATAGGGCAGTTTTTTTATACACAGGACAGGAGTTTACACATTTTTGTTCCAGACCTTCACTAAAACCTAATTCAACTAATTGTGGTCTAAAAGATCAGCTTAATATTGCAGATAGATTGTAACTTCCATCAATGTAATTGTCTGCATCACTTCCAATCCCCCATGTTTTATATATATATATATATATACATATATACATTCATACATACACACATACATACATATACATATACATACATACATACATACACATACATATCCTTAAAAAAAAAAAAAATATATATATATATATATTCCCCTTTATTACTTTCCAACCCCGCCACCCTTTCCCCACTTGGAGTAAACTAGCGAACAACAACGCCTAGGCCTCTACTTCCAGCCCATACCCACTATCTACATTTTATGGACACAGTCAATTTTACAGTAATTACATTTTGTTTGTTCTTTCTACTGAACTTCTTCTACTCTCAACCTCTCCGATCATTTTCATGATGTGCATCCGGTTTGCTTCTATATGTGTCAGGGCGTGCTGTAGGTGCAATGGTGGAATCAAACGCAGGACTCAGAACGATATTCCAAAGGCTTGTATTACTGCCCAAACTAAGGCAAAAGGACAACTTTGCCCGAAGGCGAAAAATACGCACGAAGGCGAAAAGTAACAGCGCACAAACAGGTGCGACAATGGTAACTGCGCACAAACAGGTGCGAAAATACTCCAGCGCAGTGGAGAGAAGCTCAACCGAGCAATACACACAACTGACGGAAAATAATTACACACAACACTAGACAAACACAACGAGAAACTTATAGGACACTAATTACGCCAAAACAGAAACAGGTGTGGAAACAAACAGACAAAAGCAAACGAACATGAAACATACAGCGGTGGCAGCTAGAATTCGAGACGACGAACGCCGAAACCTGCCCGAACAAGGGAGAGAGGAGCCTCGGCCGAAACCGTGACAGTACCCCCCTTGACGCGCGGCTCCAGACGTGCGCCGACTCGGCCTCGGGGACGACCAGGAGGACGCGGGAGCAGGGCGCGTCGGATGCCCCCCGATGGAATTCCGTCAGGAGCGACGGGTCCAAAATGTCTCTCCCTCGGCACCCAGCACCGCTCCTCCGGACCGTACCCCTCCCACTCCACTAGATACTGGAGACCCCCATCCGACGTCTCGAATCCAAAATGGACCTCACGGAGTACGCCGGTACCCCTCGATGTCCAATGGGGGCGGAGGAGTCTCCAAGATCTCATTTTCTTGGAGTGGGCCCGCTACCACCGGCCTGAGAAGGGACACATGGAACGAGGGGTTAATACACTTATACTCCACAGGTAGCTGTAATCTATAACATACCTCGTTCAACCTTCTCAGGACTTTAAACGGCCCCCACAAACCGCCCGACCCAGTTTCCGACAGGGCAGGCGGAGGGGCAGGTTTCTGGTAGAGAGCCAGACTCGATCACCAGGTGCGTACACCGGTCCCTCACTGCGGTGGAGATCAGCGCTCGCCTTCTGACGTCGGAGGGCCCGCTGCAGGTGGACGTGTGCAGCGTTCCACGTCTCCTCCGAGCGCCGCGCCCACTCATCCACCGCAGGAGCCTCGATCTGGCTCTGCTGCCAGGGTGCCAGAACCGGCTGGTAACCCAACACACATTGAAATGGAGTTAGGTTAGTGGAGGAATGGCGTAGGGAATTCTGGGCCATCTCGGCCCAGGGAACGTACCTTGACCACTCCTCCGGCCGGTCCTGGCAGTATGTTCTGAGAAACCTACCCACATCCTGGTTTACGCGTTCCACCTGCCCATTACTCTCCGGGTGGTAACCCGAGGTGAGGCTCACCGAGACCCCCAACCGCTCCATAAACGCTCTCCAGACTCTGGAGGTGAATTGGGGACCCCGATCAGCCACAATGTCCTCGGGTACCCCGTAGTGCCAGAACACATGGGTAAACAGTGCCTCGGCAGTTTGTAGGGCAGTAGGAAGACCCGGCATGGGGAGCAAACGACAGGCCTTAGAGAACCGGTCCACAACGACCAGGATGGTAGTATTCCCTTGGGAGAGGGGAAGGTCTGTTATAAAGTCCACAGAGAGGTGGGACCATGGTCGTTGTGGAACGGGCAGGGGTAGCAACTTACCCCTAGGTAGATGTCTAGGCGCCTTACACTGGGCGCACACCGAGCAGGAGGAAACATAAACCCTCACATCCCTTGCCAACGTGGGCCACCAGTACTTGGCACTAAGACAGTGCACTGTCCGGCCGATACCCGGATGTCCAGAGGAGGGTGACGTGTGAGCCCAATAGATCAATCGATCCCGAACCTCGAGCGGAACGTACTTCCGACCCTCCGGGCACTGTGGTGGACTAGGGTCGGTGCGTAACGCCCGCTCGAGTTCAGCATCGACCTCCCACACTACCGGTGCCACCAGACACGACTCAGGCAGTATGGGAGTGGGCTCCACGGACCTCTCCTCCGTGTCATACCGCCGAGACAGCGCATCTGCCTTGCCATTCTGTGACCCAGGGATGTACGTGATCTTAAAAGTAAACCTGGTCAAGAACATACTCCATCTTGCCTGGCGAGGTTCAGCCTCCTCGCCGCCCGGATGTACTCCAGGTTACGGTGGTCCGTCAAAATGAGGAAAGGGTGTTGAGCCCCCTCAAGCCAGTGCCTCCACACCTTTAGAGCCTGTACCACGGCTAACAGCTCCCTGTCCCCTACGTCATAGTTCCGCTCCGCCGGACTGAGGCTTCTTAGAATAAAAAAGCACAGGGGCGGAGTTTAGGTGGCGCGCCAGACCGTTGTGAAAGCACGGCTCCTAAACCGGCCTCCGACGCGTCCACCTCTACCTGGAACGGCAAAGAGGGATCCGGATGCGCCAGCACCGGGCCGAGGTAAACAGGTCCTTCAGCCTCCCAAACGCCCTGTCCGCCTCGGCCGACCACTGCAGACGCACCGGACCCCCCTTCAACAGAGACGTGATGGGAGCTGCCACC
Organism: Coregonus clupeaformis; assembly: GCF_020615455.1. Lineage (NCBI taxonomy): Eukaryota > Metazoa > Chordata > Actinopteri > Salmoniformes > Salmonidae > Coregonus > Coregonus clupeaformis. The sequence goes on along the minus strand of NC_059199.1, from coordinate 57,627,040 downwards.
TGTCCAAAACCCCGGATAAACCTCCTGTAGTAATTTGCAAACCCCAAAAACTGCTGCACCTCCTTCACAGTGGTTGGTGTTTGCCAATTACGCACGGCCGACACCCGGTCTACCTCCATCTTCACCCCTGACGCAGACAACTGATAACCCAAAAAGGAGACCGACTCCTGGAAAAACAGACACTTCTCTGCCTTCACATACAGGTCGTGCTCCACCAGCCTCCGCAACACTCTCCGCACCAGGGCCACATGCTCGACACGGGTAGGCGAGTACACGAGAATGTCATCAATGTACACCACCACCCCCTGCCCCTGCATGTCCCTGAAGATCTCATCCACGAATGATTGGAAAACTGACGGAGCGTTCATCAACCCGTATGGCATGACCAGATACTCGTAATGGCCCGAGGTGGTACTAAAGGCTGTTTTCCATTCATCACCCTCCCTGATGCGCACCAAGTTGTACGCGCTCCTGAGATCTAATTTCGTGAAGAAACGCGCCCCATGCAACGACTCAGTCATGGTCGCAATCAGCGGGAGTGGATAACTATACTTCACCGTAATCTGATTGAGACCACGGTAATCGATGCACGGGCGCAAACCACCATCCTTTTTCTTCACAAAAAAGAAACTCGAGGACGCAGGGGAAGTGGAAGGCCTTATGTATCCTTGTCTCAGAGATTTGTCTATGTAAATCTCCATAGCTTTCTTCTCCTCCTGAGACAGAGGATACACATGGCTCCGTGGGAGCGCAGCTCCTGCCTGGAGGTCTATCGCACAATCCCCCTGCCTATGGGGTGGCAACCGCGTCGCCCTCGCCTTACTAAACGCAATAGCCAAATCCCCATACTCAGGTGGAACGTGCAATGCGGGCACCTGGTTTGGACTCTCCACCGAGGTAGCCCCTACGGAAACGCCCAAACATCTACCCACACACTGAGCAGACCACTCCATCAGAGCCCTCTCCTGCCACGAAATAGCTGGGTTATGGGTACTCAACCAGGGCATGCCCAGCACCACCGGATACGCAGGAGAGTCAATCAGGAACAGCTGAATCATCTCCTGATGATCCCCCCTGCGCACACATCCTAAGTGGCGCCGTGACTTCCCTGATTAAGCCCGTACCCAACGGGACGACTATCTAGGGCATGAACGGGAAAGGAACATCAACAGGAATAAAGGGAATCCCTAACGCTAAACAAAACTTTTTATCAATAAAATTCCCAGCCGCGCCTGAATCTACCAGCGCCTTATGCTGGGAATGAGGTGCTACCTGTGGAAAACTTACAGGCATACAAAAATGGGCAACAGTGAGCTCTGGGTGAGTGGGGCGCCTACTCACCTGGAGGGAATCCCCAGTGCGGGACCTGTCGTCATCTCCCCTAGGGAGGCCATCCCCAGCACCCTAGCCGCGGTGTGTCCTCCCCGACCACAGTTGGTGCAGTGGATGGACCCCCTAGCCTGCCGACTCCTCCTCTCTCTAGCGCCAGCGCCCCCGAGCTCCATAGGACACGGCTCGGAGGCGCTGGAGGGTGAAATGGACGGACCCTCCGCAGGACGTCCGCGGGTAGCCAGTAGGTTATCCAGCCTGATGGACATGTCGACCAGCTGGTCGAAAGAGAGGCTGGTGTCCCTACAAGCCAGCTCCCGACGGACGTCCTCTCGTAGGCTACATCTGTATAGATCGATGAGGGCCCGATCATTCCACCCTGCATCTGCCGCTAGAGTACGGAATTCGAGAGCGAATTCCTGGGCACTCCTCCTCCCCTGCCGGAGGAAGACCAGACGCTCCCCCGCCGCTTTCCCCTCGGGGATGGTCAAACACCGCCCTGAAGCGGCGGGAGAACTCGTCGTAGGTAATCGTCGTGGCGTCGATCTTCCTCCACTCCGCGTTGGCCCACTCCAACGCTTTTCCGGCCAGGCAGGAGATCAGGGCGGACACGCTCTCATGCCCCGAAGGTGCCGGGTGCACTGTGGCCAGGTATAGCTCCACCTGGAGTAGGAATCCCTGACACCCAGCCGCGGTTCCGTCGTAGGCCCTCGGGAGAGATAGTCGGACTCCTCGAGGTTCCGGCGCTGGAATGGGCGGGCTGGCCGATGGTGCTGGCAGGGGAGGGAGGCGGTGGAGGCGTACCCCAGCCTCGGAGGGTGGAAATCACCTCCTGCAGGGCGGTCCCCATCTGCAGGATCTGATCTTGTTGGTCCCGAACCTGGGCCTCCAGTCTCGTCTGGGCTGCTTCGGCTCCTGCTGATTCCATTGATGGTGTGTAATTCTGTCAGGGCGTGCTGTAGGTGCAATGGTGGAATCAAACGCAGGACTCAGAACGATATTCCAAAGGCTTGTATTACTGCCCAAACTAAGGCAAAAGGACAACTTTGCCCGAAGGCGAAAAAATACGCACGAAGGCGAAAAGTAACAGCGCACAAACAGGTGCGACAATGGTAACTGCGCACAAACAGGTGCGAAAATACTCCAGCGCAGTGGAGAGAAGCTCAACCGAGCAATACACACAACTGACTGAAAATAATTACACACAACACTAGACAAACACAACGAGAAACTTATAGGACACTAATTACGCCAAAACAGAAACAGGTGTGGAAACAAACAGACAAAAGCAAACGAACATGAAACATACAGCGGTGGCAGCTAGAATTCCGGAGACGACGAACGCCGAAACCTGCCCGAACAAGGGAGAGAGGCAGCCTCGGCCGAAACCGTGACAATATGCCATTTCTTTCTAACTGTGCTCCTTCACAAAAGCTCCCAACCTACAACCCATACACTTATTATGGACACAGCGTGCCTACATTATTAGTTATCTTGTTATTGTTTGTTGTTAGTTGTTATTAGTCCCATCCTTCAATTCCATTCAACATCTCCATTCAACACCTCCCATCTATCTTTTAACACCATCCATATAGGATTTTCTGCACATATTTCAACTGTACTGTGATGTCTTACAAAAGTTCTGAACCTTTCTATTCTCATTGTTTCTACAGATTGTGAATTGAAAATAAACATTTTTGCTAATAGTATTATTATGTTATTGATCGATTGATTATGACTTTTCAGATCACCCAGTAATGCTATCTGCAGGGTTAGCTCCAGGTAAATATTGAAATCCTTTAGCCATTCCTGGACCTGTGTCCAAAAACAAGCTACAAATGGACAGTACCAAAACAAATGATCTAATGATTCTGTCTCTTCGCAGCAAAATCTGCAGAGCTGGGAAGATTGTATCCCCCATGTAAATAACATTATGTTGGTAGCAAGAATTTTATATAACAATTTAAATTGAAAGATTCTAAGTTTTGAATCCGGTGTCGTTTTGCGTATCAGTTCATAAACACTATGCCATGGGATCGGTACGTCAAAAATCTCTTCCCAACTATTTTGCAATCTATATGGGACGGCTGTCAATCCTTTGGTCCTTAAATGAAACTGATATACCTTTTTATTTATCACAGTTTTCCTTAACCAATTATGTTCTTTAATGCAAGGCCGACAGACAAGTTCCTTACTTTCTCCTCCTTCCACTTTCCTCTTCAATTTTTGCAGTAAGGCTGCAATTATTTGGTTGTAATTTTGGGTAGAGCAGACATTTACATATGTTTTTGTTAGCTGCATGTGCGACATAACTCCACCAGTCCTACCGATGATATAATTTACAAAGATTATACATTTTTTAAACATTTTGTCAAAAAAATTTTTTTGTCAATTAGTATATTTGAGTTTAACCACAATATTTGTTGCATTATTTGTTCTGTCATTTCTGGATGATTAAATTGAAATTGCAACCAACTTTTTATGGCTTGTTTTAGAAATAGTGATATCTGGGAAATGATTTCCTTTTCAAATAACTGAAAGTGAGTGGTTGTAATCTGAATAAAGGGAAAAAGGCCATTCTTGAACATTGGGTGAGACAATATAATATAATAATACATAATATAATATAATAATAATATAATATAATAATAATATAATAATCTTACTAATTTGCTAGAGAACCAGTTTGGATTTAAGTATAACTTTTGTATGACTGAAGCTTTTAGTGATAGGTCTAATGCTTTAATATTTAATAATTTCTGTCCTCTGAATTCATATTCATTATATAAATAGGCCCGTTTAATTTTGTCTGGCTTGCCGTTCCAAATAAAATGGAATATTTTTTTTTCATATAATTAAAAAAACTGTTCGCTAGGCGTAGGCAAGACCATAAGCAAATAGGTAAACTGGGATAATACTAAAGAGTTAATCAGAGTGATTTTTCCACAAATTGACAGGCACCCACCTTTCCATGGTAGCAAGATCTTATCTATTTTTGCTAACTTTCTATTATAATTTATTGAAGTGAGATCATTTATTTCCTTTGGGATATGTATTCCAAGTATATCCACATCACCATCAGATCATTCTATTGGTAAACTACATGGCAATGTAAATGTTTTATTTTTTATTGATCCAATACGTAATATAGTACATTTGTCATAATTTGGTTGTAATCCAAAGAGGTTAGAAAATGTAACTAGATCCTCTATGAGGCTGTGGAGTGATTCTAGTTGTGGATTTAAAAGAAAACATTAATCATCAGCATACAATGACACCTTTGTTTTTAAGCCCTGGATTTCTAATCCCCTGATATTATTGTTGGATCTGATTTTAATAGCTAACATCTCAATGGCCACAATAAATAGATATGCCGATAGTGGACAACCTTGTTTCACTCCTCTTGACAGTTTAAAACTTTAGGAGAAATAGCCATTATTTATTATTTTACACCTAGGGTTACTGTACATGATTTTGACCCATTTTATAAGAGATTCACCAAAATTGAAATGCTCCAGGCATTTATATATAAACCCCAGTCGTACTTGATCAAATGCCTTTTCGAAGTCTGTTATGAATAGCAGGCCTGGTTTCTCCGATTTTCCATAATGTTCTACTGTTTCCTTATATTATCTCCAATGTATCTTCCATGTAAAAAACCTGTCTGATTAGAATGAATAATATCCGACAATACCTTTTTAATTTAAAAGACTTGCACACAGTGCAATTTTCTGGGACATAAATAACATCTGTATTTTAGAATTAGCTTCATAAGTTACAATGTCCGGACAAACAATAACATGGGTGAATCTATTTATATCTAACATTGTGATGTTGCACACTCCTGAATAATATTCTAGGATATGGTGATTATCTTGGTGGCTGGGAGGTTTACAACAAGTTCTTTACATCTGCAGGGTGTCATGGTGATGTCCTTCAACCTGGAACGAGCAGAGACAAGCGAGGAGAAATTAAAGGGATACTTTATTATCTACTTCCCCAGAGTCAGATGAACTCATGGATACAATTGTTATGTCACTACGTGCAGTTTGAAGGAAGTTGCTAGCTAGAGTTAGTGCAATGACTGGAAGTCTATGGTAACTGCTAGCATGCTAGTAGATACCATAGAGTTCCAGTCATTGTGCTAACACTAGTTAGCAGTGGTTCGCGAAGCTACCTCTAACTTCCTTCATAAATGACCCAGAAACATAAAAATGGTATGCATGAGTTCATCCGACTCTGGGGAAGTAGATAAAGGGCTTCATTGCCAAAATTCCAAAATATCCCTTTAACCTCACTGCTCAAATTTCAGTGCTGGTTCAAGTTGCTGAAGAGCCACAACTACCGTTATTAATGTGCAATATTTTTGTTAACAGTTTTGCCAATTTTTAGGCTTGGTCAAGTTGTTTACAGTAAGAGTAGAACAACTTAGCCTCTAATTTTAACTAGTAACACCAACCCGAATGGTGCAACACAATACGGGAAGGGAAAGTGGCAAGAACATGTTAGCTAACAATAGCTAGGTAAACAGACACTGCATGCAGCTAGCTAGAAAAACAGACTCATCAACAGAATGCACAAACAACTTGGCTGGCTAGCAAGCCTAGATTGAACAGAACACAGCTGGCTGCATTTCCTACTTTTTTCATCAGATGTTGTTAAAATATCTTACCTCCAAGCGAGTCAAACAGGACTGTTTTCTCCTGCCAAGCCAATGCAATGAAGTGAAACACTATCAGGTGCCCACTTTAGTCCCTGAAAACAAATGGAAATAAACTATTTGCTACATGTCTTTAGCTGGCTAGCAAGTTCACCAATTCATGATTTAAAAACTGTCTGGGTCTTCACAATTTACACATTGCTGAATCTACGATTAGTTAGTTTAGTTCAGGGCTCTCCAACCCTGTTCCTGGAGCGCTACCATCCTGTAGGTTTTTGCTCCAACCCTAATCTAGCACACCTCATTCTAATAATTAGCTAGTTGATGAGCTGAATCAGGTTAGTTACAACTGGGGTTGGAGTGAAAACCTACAGGTAGGTAGCTCTCCAGGAACAGAGTTGGAGAACCCTGGTTTAGTTGTTCATCTCTAAACAGCCAATAAGCAGACATAGATCTAGCTAGCTATCGCGTCGAACAGGTAAAATAACCTTGGACTGTCTATATTTGAAATGTGTATCTATATCAAGTCAGTCAGGGCATTGAGTTATTTGTGCAAGAAGGGCATGGGCCCGAATCGAACCCCGCCGACACGATAGGCCTATATGTGCGTGCTGAAGGCAGCGGCCCTAACCACTAGACCACCCTAGGCCACAATTGAACTCAATTTTGACAGTCCATTGGTAACCTTAGAATACACTAGACACTTGTATGTCGTTGCCTAGTAGAGACCAATATCTTGTGTTATTAAGCTATATAAAATGATGTTGTTGGTGTGTATGGCTGAATTTCAGATATATTGTTGTACATTTGAATGTTGCTGTAATAGCGATTGAACTAGCAAGAGAGAACATTATTTTGATTGCAAGCCCTGATCCCAGTGACTCGACTGCCCCCGCATGGAGAGAAAGAGATCTGCTCATTTTCAGCCACTCACAAGGCTCATTTGAATTTCCTGATGCATCAGGAAGATCTCTGTGACAAAAGAGGGATCAAGTTAACATCCAACATCTGTAGGCACTGGAAAGGATACAACTGCTCAAAATGGTAACATGTATGATACTATTTGACTGTTAAAATAAACTGGTTGTACTACATGCGAACAAGTCTAACGGATGTCTAGGTCTTTGTTTTCTGGTTAGTGCATATTCAGCCAACTAGCCCGTAGGCCAATGAGGACCAGCCAAAAAGGCTAATTACCAGTGTGCCCCTCGATGTACCTAAAACAGCACCAGTGATTCATTACACTTTAATCTACCCTCACAGACCCAGTGCAGGTGAATCAATAGTAGGTCAATTAGAGGAAAGGAAATTGAATCTCTAGCTCACCTGACGCTTCTCGCTGGACTGCATACAGATGCGCCTGAACGGAGACTGAATGCAGTAGTCTTACCTTTCTCGGTTGATAAACAGTTTTCTGAAGAGGTAATGGTACAGGGGGGATTGTGGAGGAAACTACAGATTTCAATTACCTGAGTGCTTTTAAGTATTTTACTTACTTACTCCTCTTCGCTCCCTCTGGAGCATAAGGTTGCTTGAGTGCCTTTCGGAGAAAAGCTAAATCAAGATTCAAGAAAGGAGTTGGAGTGAGTTGAAATCATGGACCCATACCAAAGTTGACCTTAGAAAGCAACAGGCAAAATATTGTCATCTTTTGGGAATTCTCTTTTCCTTTTTTGTCCTTCTTCAAATGTTATCATTTGATCTCAGAAGGTGCCTAATCACAAAACTGGATAGAATTTGCATGTCTCTATAACATAAATTATTAAAATATTACATTGAGACAAAGAGAAACAAAGGAGAAAGGACCACCACATACTACACTCATTAGGATAGCATGCCTACCGTCTCCCAGACTCCAATAGGTTTGTGTGGATGGACTGACAACTGGTTTTATCCTAGCTGGGCATTTCATTCCAAGTAGGCATTACATGTTAAATGACATAATCATCACAGCCCTATGTGCAAGTAGGTGTATAGTGTGGTGGTGCTTACTGTGGCTTATGACATTATGTGGGTATGGACATTGTTGGATTGTGTACTGCAGAATATTGAACGTGAACTAAAAACCCTATTGTGTTGCATTCAACTTTTATTTATTTTAAGTAATAGGTGGGAGACAAAACAGTGTGGCCCCTTGTCACCTCTTAGTTTTTCATGTTTTTTATCATTACAGTCTACTGGAGTGCCTGGCAAAGCAAGGCAGTGAAAACAGCAATGGAAATGCAAATTGTGAAGGTAATGAGAGTTTAATTGCGGGCTTGATGGAAGTCGTTAACATGCAGGGAGACAGGCTCTCTCAGCTTCTTTGCATATTGTTAGCCTGGGTCAGGGCAGTGGTCGTGAGAGAGCAGAACACCCTCAACTTCATTAGAATGGATACAGAGACTATTGTGGCTCAAACCCACCAGGACTCCAGTTTCAATTTGAGGAGACAGTATGAGCATGTCAAACAAGTTGGATAATGGAGATGTAACATGTAAACATTGAAAACTCTGTAGTAGGTTTCTGCAATGCAGCCTGATATGACATTTATTGTCTGTCTCTTTCTTACTTTACTATTCAGTGTCTTGTTTGACTATGTCATACCACATCACTCCTGCCTAATACAGGAGCTCCACTCCTCGCAAAACACTGAAAGGTCTGGAAGTAAAAAGCCAAAATGTCTTCCCACTGGAGAAAAGGCAGGGTTTGGCATTTGCGTCATTGCTGGATATAATGGATGGTGGGTTTTAGGATGGCTTAAAACCAAGGGCAGAATCACTCATTTCTAATTGATTACCAATCCCCAGAAGCCTTTCAAAGGCTTATTTTCCTAGTATTGGATCCCACATACTACCTTGGTTGCCAGCCAACATGCTATTTGAATGGCAGTAGGTGTCGGAGCTGAGGGCTTTGTATTCTGAAGCAATTGCTATGAATTTCTGTTCCTAAATGGTTAAAAGGCCAGTAGCGGTTGATATTTAAATTTCACTGGTTTCCCTTTCACAAGGCTTAGAGCATGAGACAGGTTTTCATGTGTGTGGCAGGCACACATCATAATACACTATAATGGAGAAGGTGGTGAGTCATGTAGTTTGTTCTGTGTCGGGATTGCTCACTGGCAATCAATTAATGCAGCTACCGTATTAGGTGGTGTATTGGCAAGGGGTTAGATTATATTTAGGAAGAAGTAACCAGTCAAGGTAGTGAGTCACATAAAGATTCCGTCGTTGCACCGGAGGACTGTAAAACCATTTTTTAAACATGCACACGAATGCACACACAAGGACACAGACACAGACAGAGATACACACACACACCTCACTAATTCTCTATACAGATCACTTGAAGCTCAATTTACCAACATGACCATCATTACTATCCTACAGTACTGTACCTATGTTTCTTCAGCCTGAAAAGACAATTGATATCCAAATGTATAGTTTACCTTATGTAACAATGAGAATCTGGCAAGGACCAGCCGGAGCTGAGCTAACACCTAAAACAGCATGGCAGCTCTGCCTCCTGATATGGGTGACAGAATCTGCATGGAAACGAATTAATTGTAGCAATCCTCTGACTAACAACCAACACTGGCATGAGCAAAGAAATGATTGTCAAATATATTCATTATCAGCAAAGCCTGTCAGTGGTGTTCTTTCAAATATATTCAAATCAATACAAATCTAATTGTATTTGTCACATGCGGCGAATACAACAGGTGTAGACCTTACAGTGAAATGCTTACTTACAAGCCCTTAACCAACAAAGCAGTTTTAAGAAAGAATACCAAAAAACCACACAATAAACAAACAAAAAAGAATACAATATAAAATAATACGAAATAAGAGCAGCAGTAAAAATAACAATAGCGAGGCTATATACAGGGGGTACCGGTACCGAGTCAATGTGCGGGGGCACCGGTTAGTCAAGGTAATTGGGGTAATATTTCCATGTAGGTAGAGTTATTAAAGTAAATATGCATAGATAATAAACAGAGAGTAGCAGCAGCGTAAAAGGGGGGGGGGGTCAATGCAAATAGTCTGGGTAGCCATTTGATTATAGTTTGGGGGTAGAAGCTGTTTAGAAGCCTCTTGGACCTAGACTTGGTCTGTGTAGCTCAATTGGTAGAGCATGGCGCTTGTAACGCCAGGGTAGTGGGTTCGATCCCCGGGACCACCCATACGTAAAAATGTATCCGTACATGACTGTAAGTCGCTTTGGATAAAAGCGTCTGCTAAATGGCATATTATTATTATTATTAGACTTGGCGCTCTGGTACCGCTTGCTGTGCGGTAGCAGAGAGAACAGTCTATGACTAGGGTGGCTGTTGTCTTTGACAATTTTTAGGGCCTTCCTCTGACACCGCCTGGTTTAGAGGTCCTGGATGGCAGGAAGCTTGGCCCCAGTGATGTACTGGGCCGTACGCACTACCCTCTGTAGTGCCTTGCAGTCAGAGGCCGAGCAGTTGCCATACCAGGTGGTGATGCAACCAGTCAGGATGCTCTCGATTGTGCAGCTGGAGAACCTTTTGAGGATCTGAGGACCCATGCCAAATCTTTTCAGTCTCCTTAGGGGGAATAGGTTTTGTTGTGCCCTCTACACGACTGTCTTGGTGTGCTTGGACCATGTTAGTTTGTTGGTGATGTGGACACCAAGGAACTTGAAGCTCTCAACCTGCTCCACTACAGCCCCGTCGATGAGAATGGGGGCGTGCTCGGTCTTCTTCTTTTTCCTGTAGTCCGCAATCATCTCCTTTGTCTTGATCACGTTGAGGGATCATAGCGCTGTGTGTGTGTGTGTGCCTTGATTGCAATTACCAAGCCTCCATGGTTAAGCCTACATTTATTGCCAAAATGTGTTTGTGTTGAAACTGCAGGTGTGGTAATTTGAGGAGGCCAATTTGGAGGCCAACCCACCGAAAAGATAAACATCCCCCTGAGCTATTTAGAATGATTATGTTGATCACATTTAGTTGATGGCATAGTGGGTTAATGCAGAGTCAAACAATAATGACAGCATGTATCTATGACATCATGTTACATGTTAGTTGGAATTACATTGAAATGGATGCTTAAACGTTGTGAGATAATGAACAGTTTTAGAGGCATTTATCTAATAGCCTACACTCTTAAAAAAAGGGTTCCAAAAGGGTTCTTCGGCTGTCCACAAATGAGAACCCTTTTTGGTTCCAGGTAGAACCCTTTGGGTTCCATGTAGAACCCTCTGTAGAAAGGTTTCTACCTGCAACCAAAACGGGTTCTTCAAAGGGTTCTCCTATGAGGACAGCCGAAGAACCCTTTAAGGTTCTAGATAGCACCTTTTTTTCTAAGAGTGTAACTAATAGGGTTGAAAAAAACAACAACTTGAAATGATTCAAGTTGTCTGCAATAACCTTGGTATTCAGTCAAGGTATTGCAAACAAAATGCTATAGCTTACACAAATGAGAATAACAGGAACAAGAATAGCAAACAGTCTCTCACTTTCTCTGACATCTAAGCAAATCACACAAAAACATCACAAAGAAAATATCTAAATGACTGATGAAAGGAGATGTTAGTAATCACTATTTTTCTTTTTGATGTACTTTGAAGCCTATCCTTTTTCAATTAAATTCATTTAATGAAAAGACAACCTTTATACAGTATAAGGGATTCTCCACTCTGTTGAGAATTCATACAAGTTTGGTAGCAAAGTGAAAATTAAGAAACACAACTTACATTTAGAAATGGGTCACTGAGCCATGTAGATTTTCCTTTGAATTTGTATGATAGACTTGATCCAGTAGTTAGGCTACATTTTTAATCGTGTAATTACTGTAACAGCCTTCATGAGGCCGCAAAAAAGATGTGATTATCCCTCATTCTGTTTTTATACTATCATGAATTATGTAAATCAGGGCATGCTTTAGAAATTCACTGGGGAGATCATGTGGTTTTGAAAAAAGTGGCACACCCCCAGTTACATTCAGTGCCAACCACTGAGAAGGCAAAATGCCATGCTTTGGCATTGAGAAAAGAGACTTTGAGAAATGAGCAAGTCACTGATGGAATTTGTGAAGATATAATCCCATAACGCGATCACATGATTATGACAAAATCCCGCTGAATGGAGATTAGGTATCTGAGCAGAAGGCCATGGCTGAGGGATTATGACCCCGTACTACACTTAATCCAGATTTGTTTACATTCCTTTTGGCACTTTTCACAGGCTACGGTGCAATATAAAATAGCCGTCTTTGGACTGCAACACAAATTCTTAGTCCTCAAATAGAGGCAAAGCACATTTGTAGCACAAATGGACTTAAATAATATATATAGCCAAACAAGGCTGGACAAGGACATTGAGCTACTAACCCTTAAAGGGGCAGTGCAGAAATTTCGACAATTATGATAATGCTCTTTTTGTGGAAGCGCTGTTTGAACCAAAAAAAAGCCTGGAATTTCAGCCTCTTCAGGTGGTTATTTTGGCCACCGCATAACGTCACCCAGCAGTCTGATTGTACTAGACCAATGACAGTTCATCTTTGATTTCCATATTCCCTCCTACTGTCCCGCCCGGCGAATTTGTTGACATGCACAGGAGAGGTAGATAGCTAGATATGCACGATGAAAAGCAAGAGAGATTGTGCAGTAGCTGGCTGCAAGGCAGCAATTGTTTCTTTGCACTGTCTTCCGTCACTTCGTCTGATTTCGCATATGCACAGCACATTTCGACAAGGTAGCTAGCTAGCTACACTAGCCAGCCAGTGGATTTGCTTCATCCATCCTGCTCCAACAGGGTTCTTTCTCATACATCTTGCATGCAGCAGCGGCAGCAACCTTTAATTACATTTACATTTTAGTCATTTAGCAGACGCTCTTATCCAGAGCGACTTTCAAAAAGTAAGTCTCTAAATTATTTTTCTAGCAAGCTATTATTATTAAAAGTAAAGGACATTATATTGTGGTGCTGCCAAACAATTAAATCTCGACCTCCATCCCTACATTGTCACAAAAATCACAATAAAAATCCAGCTCCACCGTTACCTCTTGATCCCACTGCACACACCTGCAGTGGAACCAGTGCTGGCAGAAGTCACAGCACACCCATGGCACCTCGGATCTACACTCCTGAGGGGAGCTTGCGGGCGGATCATGCTCCCCGCATTGAGCACAGCAGGTGGTGTCTTCTTTAAAAAATAAAATAATAATAATACAAATTGATTAATATGGTTTTGCAAAATGTAGAAGTTATTCAACAACAATAGTAATTGATACAACTGAGAGAGAGAAAAACAGATTATGAAGTACCTGAGAGTAGTGCCATGGGTGGCGTGACAGACGTGACTGGTGGATCTTTTCTCTTCCTTTTCTGTGCTGCAGTTTGAAAAAAAGTAGTGTTAGACTGAGCATGTTTCATCAAAACCCTTTTCAACTTTTTTACATCAATACCTCTGGAGGAAGCTGCAGAGGTTTTGGAGGAGGTGGAGATGACTTGAGGGCTGGTGCTATGGACTGTAGATATGTAAAGAGAGATTTTTTTTTTTTTACATTGCTGTTTTTTAAAACAGATAACAGTCATTTTTTTGTAATTTAACATGTGTTTACATGTGGAGGTGGCTGTATTCAAATTGCAGGGGGCAGGGACACCAGACGAGGCTGCTATGGTGGTGTGTCCATGGGAGACGGAGGAGGCAGTTGGTCCAGAGGAGGCCGTGTTGGTGGTGACAGACAGGGGGGGTGGTGTGCATCGTGGTGGTGGTGGACAAAACCGCCGACGATGGCTTGGAGGAGCTGGTGTTTGTAATGGTGGGGTTGAGGGGCCGACGATGGTGTGGCCGGGAGAGTAGGCACGTGGCCTTCTTCTGCAGCTGGGGACTCTGGCGGCTCCTACAGGTGTTGCACACTGGGAGGCACTGGCAGTGGTGATGCAGCTGTCAGGAGTGGTTCCAGCAGGGGTCCAGCAGAGGCGATGGCGTCAATGGTCATATCCATGGCAGCCCTCTCCTGTGCCCTCTGTGTTCTGAGGGCTGCCCAACACTCTTTCTCCTCTGCCTCGGCCCTCTCCTTCTCACCCCTCTCCTGCCACTGGCGCGTGTATTCCTCCCCGGTGAGGCATGTGGCGACCACAGGGAGTCTTCTGTATCGATCTAGCCGATACTTAAGGACAGTAAGGATGTGCCCCAGGTCCTTCGCTATCAGCCCCTCCTCTATTAGGGGGTGCTATTCTAGAGCTAGGGCTGGGACAGGAGCAGGGGCTTGGACTGGAGCAGGAGCTGAGGGTCCTCCTGTGGTCACTGGGGAGGAGGTGCTGATGGACAGCACAGTGCTGCTGGTTCCAGGAGAGGCAGTGGTGGGACCCGGAAGGAACCGAGACGGCATTAAACGGGACCCTTCAATGGCTGAAGGGTCAAAAGGGAAGAGGCCACACTTCTTAAACCCTTCCACCACATAGTGCATGTCCTTGCAGCGCTGGTACGGGTAGCGGAATACTCTGGCAAATTCTTTAAAGGGCCAAAGTATGCCACGTCCAGCGGCTGCAGGACATGGGTGCAGTGTGGTGGAAGACAAAGAAGAATAACCCCTTCCCTTAGTGCCGCCGCGAGCAACTCCGGGTCCATGTGGCTCTTGTGCCCATCGAAGAGGAGAAAGAGAGGGCGCTCCTTCACTGCATGCTTAATGAAGTGCTGAAACCACTTCCTGAACAGGTCCCCGTCAATGTAGCCACTGTTTGACCGTCCATACAAGGCTTGGGGGGGGGGCCTCCCAGTGTGTAGTGGCCACCGGGGAAACACTTGGGGTAGATGATAAATGGGGGGACATCCTCCCCAGCTGCGTTGAAGCAGGCCAGCACTGTGATGTGCTCCTTGGCCCCCAGACTCATCGCAGTTATAGATTTGTCTGGGTTTCTCCCTCAACCCACTCTCCTCTAAGTGCTTCTCATAAGAAGTGAAGAAGGTGTCCATCATCGAACGTGTGGCACACTCAGCTCTCCCCCTGTCCAGGGTGTCCGGCCTCCTCATGCTCAGGTTCTTGTGCCTCCTTCTGAACATTTCCCACCACCTCAGTGGTGGGATTGTTTCCCCTAGGTGCCGAAACCTACAATAGAAGAGAATATGTAATTGTCCATCCAGGATGAAAATGTTTGTTTTGGCATCACCTTACACATCCACATTTACATCACACACATCGTCCAGCCTTGCAGGTAGCATTCTACATACATAAACACATAGAACACCAAATACCTGCGTATTTTGTTGGCGTATTTCATCAGCCTCTGTCTGGTAAAAGGGAACCCATGGCTGGCGCAGTAGATACAGTACTGCACCAGAGAATTTTCAAGCAATGTGGGTGCTCCACTGCGACAACCATGGGTCACCCGGGCCGCTCAGCCTGTCCGCCAGGGTCTGCCGAGGTACACCATGCACCTTGGTAGATAAGAAAATAAAACTGCTACTAGCAGATAAAATTCACATACACGTGGTAATCTAAAAACAAAAGATGCCTAACCTTGGCAGCCTGGCGGATAGCCATCCCTGCCCTGCAGTCCTCCATGGCATGGAACATGTCCACCTCACTCCACTGCTTCCTCTTGACTTTCTCCATGCTGTGGTGGTAAATACATGTAGATAATTAACTTGGCATACTATATACATTTTTAGAAAGATAACTCAATCTGAATGTGTATAAACATTTACATTTCAAAACTAAGGCATTGAAAAGTGATGAAAGTTTTCACAATAACTGAGTGTACCCACGTTTTTTGTTTGATGTTATCTGTAATGAAGATTAGTGTCCCAATTAGTTTAATATTGATGAATACATTGTAACATTAGACTAAATACTGCCTATATGTAGCTGTTGTACGATTAAACATAGCCAACAGTGATAGTTGTCAAAAGGTTAATGGTTCAAAGTTCAAAATACATTTTTGCAGATTGTGTAAAATGCCCCCGTCAAAGGACTCCAATTCTGAAAAGGTCAAGCTTGACAACATTCACCTGTTTTCATGATATGTATTATCTAATGCTTACAATTTCTTTCCTTTTTGCTTACTTAGCAGTTCTATCAACATTTAGCAACTAAGCTAGCAACATTAGAAAGTCCGTTAGCTATATTTCAGAGGTAAAAAGTTGGATATTAAATGAGGTGTGGTCTGTCGCGCAGTCGAATTTTACAATATACAGCGTGTCCCACAAAATAATATGTATATAACTTTTTTTTAAACTCTCAAAACCTAACTTAACTTACAAAAATTGCAATGAAAATCGGTGGTCAGCTAGCTAGAATGGTGTCTTTAGTCGCAAAACGTACCGTTATTTTCCAGTCCATTTAAATGTTGAACTCGAGGTGATTTAGTCCTCCAACTGCTAGAGAGTGTCCGAAGTTAGGGGGTGTCCGATGTTGGGGGATAATTAGCTAGCTAGCTAGCTTTGACTGCAATTAGCTAGGATACTGACGTGACGTTTAGCTATATTTATGAATCTGACATTGCTTTGTTAAGTACAGGTACCTAGGTAAACGTACTGTATGTCACGTCAGTATCCTAATTGCGGTCAAAGCTATCTAGCTGGGCCTTGCTAGCTAACTCCTCAACCTAGAGAAAGTATAGGCTGGAAGTTTTATGCTGAAAAGTTGTGGGAGGTAAACCGGCTTGCACGCTGCGTTTCCCAAAGTCTTGGTTTCGCCTGATTTTAAAATGCGGTCGTGAGAGAAGCTCTGAATAAAATTAAAATGCGTTGCTATGTTCATAGAACTGCAGTTACGTATGTAACCTCCGCTAGCCCCTAAATGCGGTTGTGATAAACAGAGTGCTTTCTGTTTTCTCCTGCAAATGTGGCTCTAACTTTTGAACGGTTGGAGTTATAAGCTATTATGACCCTATTCCTAAAGATTAGATTCTCAGGAACACAAATCTAATGGACACAAGCTGCACAAGGCTTGTTAGAACAGAGAGTGGACAGGACAATAATAATAATAATAATAATAATAATAATAATATGCCATTTAGCAGACCCGGCATAATCAGACTGGGGCGAAAAGCACCACATCATTGAAAGCAATTATTATTTTCTACACAGAAGATCATACACAATTATTGCCTGGTGATGTTCTGATCACTTCCCAATAACTTTTTGAATCATTTCAGTCACTTCAATTCATACTTCCTTCAGATTGACCTACTGTCAAAGTACTGTCAGGCTGATTTGTAATAGACTGTCATAGCCCGAAATAAAAAGTCAGCTTTGGCTGTTGACTGGATTACCACCAATAACTATATGTCACTACATTCTATAATCGAAAGGTAAGGTGTAAAAGGGCAGTGAATATTCATTTTCAATCTAGAAAATGATGGTATGGATGTAAAAGTGGTTCCGATGTATTGTAGCTCATATTTTGTTTGCCTGTCCATTTCTTTCTGCATCCCGGAACAGAGCACCACTCTGTTCCTACGGCCCAGATAGCCCCAGCACCAACTGACAAAGCTCCTATAGGCCAGATACCTGTACCAATGTCTTCTATTGATTATACAGCCAATCACAGATAGACGAGTAGCCCCTGTCCATTGACACTTCCTACTATAGAATGTAGCACCGTACTTTATGGCTGCCGTCTTGCGAGCTCCGACACAACTTTGCTATTTTGTGATTATTATTATTATCTTTTTTTTGCACAACAATTGCAGTATCATTATAATCGATCTTATAATCGACAATAACTTTTGAACATCATATAGGCAATTACTAACCTTAATTCCGGCTTCAACTTTGACTCATCTGCCCTGGGCTCCTTGTGTTATTCAGACGCAATTTTCGGCTATCCAAGAGGAAACGCCGGCGGAAAAGAGGCAGGAGAGGGAGAGCTACCACTTCCCTCCATTCTATTGTCCAATGAGGTAAAGTATCTCATGATAAGCTGTATACCACACTATTTACCAAGAGAGTTTTCATCTATATTTTTTGTAGCTGTCTATTTACCACCACAAACCGATGCTGGCACTAAGATTGCACTCAATGAGCTGTATAAGGCCATAAGCAAACAGGAAAACGCTCATCCAGAGGCAGTGCTCCTAGTGCCTGGGGACTTTAATGCAGGGAAACTTAATTCCGTTCTACCTCATTTCTACCAGCATGTTAAATGTGCAACCAGAGGAAAAAAAACTCTAGACCACCTTTACTCCACACACAGAGACGCGTACAAAGCTCTCCCTCGCCCTCCATTTGGCAAATCTGACCATAACTCTATCCTCCTGATTTCTGCTTATAAGCAAAAACTAAATCAGGAAGTGGTCAGATGACGCAGATGCTAAGCTACAGGACTGTTTTGCTAGCACAGACTGGAATATGTTCCGGGATTCTTCCGATAGCATTGAGGCTTCATCAATAAGTGCATTGATGACGTCGTCCCCACAGTGACTGTACGTACATACCCCAACAAGAAGCCATGGATTACAGGCAACATCCACACTGAGCTAAAGGGTAGAGCTGCCGCTTTCAAGGAGCGGGACTCTAACCCGGACGCTTATAAGAAATCCCGCTATGCCCTCCGACGAACCATCAAACAGGCAAAGAGTCAATACAGGACTAAGATTGAATTGTACTACACCGGCTCTGACGCTCGTCGGATGTGGCAGGGCTTGAAAACTATTACAGACTACAAAGGGAATCACAGCCGCGAGCTGCCCAGTGACACAAGCCTACCAGACGAACTAAATCACTTCTATGCTCGCTTTGAGGCAAGTAACACTGAAGCATGCATGAGAGCATCAGCTGATCCGGATGACTATGTGATCACGCTCTCCGTAGCCGATGTGAGTAAGACTTTCAAGCAGGTCAACATTCACAAGGCCGCAGGGCCAGATGGATTGCCAGGACGTGTACACCGTGCATGCGCTGACCAACTGGCAAGTGTCTTCACTGACATTTTCAACATGTCCCTGACTGAGTCTGTAATACCAACATGTTTCAAGCAGACCACCATAGTCCCTGTGCCAAAGAAGTGCTTTGAAAGGCTGGTCATGTCTCACATCAACACCATTATCCCAGAAACCCTAGACCCACTTAAATTTGCATTCTGCCCCAACAGATCCACAGATGATGCAATCTCTATTGCACTCCACACTGCCCTTTCCCACTTGGACAAGAGAAACACCTACGTGAGAATGCAATTAATTGACTACAGCTCAGCGTTCAACACCATAGTGCCCTCAAAGCTCATCACTAAGCTAAGGACCCTGCGACTAAACACCTCCCTTTGCAACTGGATCCTGGACTTCCTGACGGGCCGCCCCCAGGTGGTAAGGGTAGGTTACAACACATCTGCCACACTGATCCTCAACACGGGGGCCCCTCAGGGGTGCGTGCTCAGTCCCCTCCTGTACTCCCTGTTCACCAATGACTGCATGGCCAGGCACGACTCCAACATCATCATTAAGTTTGCCGACGACACAACAGTGGTAGGCCTGATCACCGACAACGATGAGACAGCCTATAGGGAGGAAGTCAGAGACCTGGCTGTGTGGTGCCAGGATAACAACCTCTCCCTCAATGTGATCAAGACAAAGGAGATTATTGTGGACTACAGGAAAAAAAAGAGAGCTGAGCACGCTCCCATTCTCATCGACAGGGCTGTAGTAGAACAGGTTGAGAGCTTCAAGTTCCTCGGTGTCCACATCACCAACAAACTAGCATGGTCCAAACACACCAAGACAGTCGTGAAGAGGGCACGACAAAGCCTATTCCCCCTCAAGAGACTGAAAGGATTTGGCATGGGTCCTCAGATCCTCAAAAAGTTCTACAGCTGCACCATCGAGAGCATCCTGACTGGTTGCATCACCGCCTGGTATGGCAACTGATCGGCCTCCGACCGCAAGACACTACAGAGGGTAATGCGTATGGCCCAGTACATCACTGGGGCCAAGCTTCCTGCCATCCAGGACCTCTATACCAGGCGGTGTCAGAGGAAGGCCCTAAAAATGTGATTTTACCATATGGTCTGATCAGGGCATTCTGCAATGAATATATGGCAGACAGGGTATAGGCCAGGATGGTCCACCATGAAAACAGGCTGTTCTGGTCCTGCATCTTCTGGTTACCTATTGAAAACTGTACAACAATGATATAGAAAATGAAGATGAATTATGTATGCCTTTTGTTTTAAAGACAAGACACTGTAGCCTACACACCTGTAGAAGTTAGTCGCTTTCGGGGTCCAACTCCAGCTCCAACTGACAGGTTGAATACCATGTGCCTTTGTTGTTTTGTTTTTTGAAGGGTTAAGGGGGTGGGCTCTAGACCATCCAATCAGGGCTGTGTATGTAAATATAACATTTCATTTTCAAATCTGTTTCCTAACGCCCACATGATCGGACTGAGCATTTCAGTGGCCCATGGAGGCTCAGGGAAATAAATTATTAAAAATTATATGAGAGAGAAATGAGAGAGAGAGAGAATTAGAATGTGTATAGGTTTTGAATTCTCTCCTGCCCCCTCCCTCCTATCCCCTCCTGCCCCCTCCCTCCATCCCCTCCTGCCCCCTCCCTCCTATCCCCTCCTGCCCCCTCCTGCCCCCTCCCTCCTGCCCCCTCCCTCCATCCCCTCCTGCCCCCCTCCTGCCCCCCTCCTGCCCCCCTCCCTCCTAACCCCTCCAGCCCCCTCCCTCCATCCCCTCCTGCCCCCCTCCTCCAAATCCCTCCTGCCCCCTCCCTCTTCACCCCTCCTGCCCCTCCCTCCTATCCCCTCTTGCCCCGTCCCTCCTATCCCCTCCTGCCCCCTCCCTCCTATTCCCTCCTGCCCCCTCCCTCCTATCCCCTCTTGCCCCCCTCCCTACAGACCCTCCTGCCCCCTCCCTCCTATCCTCTCTTGCCCCCTCCCTCCTATTCCGTCTTGCCCCCTCCCTCCAACCCCTCCTGCCACCTCCCTCCTATACCCTCCTGCCCCCTCCCTCCTAAACCCTCCTGCCACCTCCCTCCTATACCCTCCTGCCCCCTCCCTCCTAAACCCTCCTGCCCCCTCCCTCCTGTTCCCTCCTACCCCCTCTCTCCTGGACCCTCCTGCCCCATGCTAAATATTTATGGCGTTTAGACAGAGTGCGTTATCGGGCTCCGTGGAGCAGTGCGTCGTAGAGAGTTGGTCCCAGCCAGGCCCCAGGCGATGCATAGGTCCCACCATGTTTATTAAAACTCTCTCTGAAACACCCAGAGAGAGAACGATCAAGAGGCGATGGCAGAAAATAGTTCTCCCTCTGTGACACACACACACACACACATTCACTCCCCCTCTCTCTCTCTTCCTCCATAACATTATATATTATTTATGTAGTATTTTACATTTACTCAGCGTACTCCCTCTTTGCGTTAATGTGAAAGGACAATATTGTGTTTTCATAATAGGATATAAATCACAGGGGGCCATACTTGCGAACATTAGAAAAAGTTCAAGTTTAAGCATCAATTCCGCATCAGCCTATCTTAAATTTTTTCTCCACATTTTATCAGGTAAGTCGACTGAGAACACATTCTCATTTACAGCAACAACCTGGGGAATAGTTACAGGGGATGAATGAGTCAATTGGAAGCTGGGGATGATTAAGTGGCCAGATTGGGAATTTAGCCAGGACACTGGGGTTAACACCCCTACTCTTATGATAAGTGCCATGGGATCTTTAGTGACCATAGCAAGTCAGGACTCCTATTGAACAGCCCATCCATAAGACAGCACCCTACACAGGGCAATGCCCTGGGGAATTTATTTTTTGGACCAGAGCAAAGAGTGCCTCCTACTGGCCCTCCAACAACACTTCTAGCAGCATCTGATCACCCATCCAAGGACAAACCAGGACCAACCCTGCTTAGCTTCAGAGGCAAGCCAGCAGTGGGATGCAGGGTGGTATGCTGCTGGCATTTCTTAAACTTGGTCAACTCAGCCACATTTTACATTTTATATTTACGTCATTTAGCAGACGCTCTTATCCAGAGGGATATGTTTAAACCTCCAAATTCAAGGTTTACTTTTGTTCCCCTTCACTTGGTCTGTCTCAAGTGTAGAATGCCAATATTACATGATCATCGCATCCTTGACTAGGCTACTTACTAACATTATGTTTAGGGCTCTATTCACTCAGATCCGCAAAGCAGTTGTTTTGGCAGTGTCTGAATTGGAACTGTGTTAGAGCTGTCAAATCCACAAGCGGCTCCTGGCATTATACCTAAAGCGGACATTGCCATTGGCTGCACTGAGTCGCATTAAGAGAAATCCCATGCAGCCTTGTTTACAAGTTTGAACACTGGAATGTGAGATGTAAGCTACACCTGGATTAGGCTGATAGAAATCCTTATTATTTTGTTTAATGATTTTCAATTTGAGCGTCATTATTTCTATATAGCCTACACTTTCTCATTCTGAACTTCTAACGCGAGTAGGATGGGTGTGGCTTCGTGACAATGATCAAGAGCAGCTGCTCACCGATTTGACAGCTCCAACACAATTACACCTCCGACACCACCAAAACATAAACTATGCTTGTGTCGGCTTATGCCGGTTAACGCTTGATCTGATTGAGTCTAGGCCTTAGACAAAGCTTGTTTTCGCATGGCTATATGACATACATTAGTAAACTACTGTAAACTAATCAGTAAATCCAGTAAATGTATCATGTATTTTAGTGACTTTGAATAGCAGATCGTGCAGTTAGACTTCTGTTAAAGATTCTTCCATGAACAAGTGTTGGATCACATCCAACTAAGTCAACGATTTTAATTGGCTTATACGGAATTTAAACTGGATATAATCACGACCACCCGGTGAGGTTAGCATAGGGCTAAATATGGCAGGTTATGTAATGGGAACAGCTAACATGTACAATAGCCTTTGATCACATAAACTAAAACTACATTGTTTGTTTGTATAGTTCACTGTGGTGACGATGATGACTATCATATCATACTTTATCTTTGTTTGTGTATCAGCGTGTGCTCATTTGGCGATACAGTGTGTGTCTTCGTAATTAGTGTGAATATCTGTCTGTCTGGTGCATGTAAGATTTCATTTGCGTGCATGTGTATGTGTATAGTGTTCAAGAGTCTGAGAATCCCTTAGTCCTACTCCTAGTGCTCCCACATGGCATTCCCCATCCCTCAATCCCTCCACCACTCCAACCTGTTTTCCCCCATGGCTGTCTGGGACCCATGCAAGTCAGTCCTCCTATGAGACCGTTCCTCTCTGTGCTCTGTCTCGGAGTACCACATGCATATTTACACCCTGATTATAAACCCTGATTTACCACCCTGTGACGGGAGAGAATGATGGGCCATTAACAGACACGCAGGCTGTAGCTGCCAGGCCATGAGTCACACAGTCACAGATGTCTGTAGCTTAGTGGTTAAGAGTGTTGTGCCAGTAATTGAAAGGTCGCTGGTTCTAATCCCTGAGCCGACTAGGTGAAAAATCTGTTGATGTGCCCTTGAGCAAGGCACTTAACCCTAATTGCTCATGTAAGTCGCTCTTGATAAGAGTCGGGAGGGGAAGTGTATAGAGGTAGGGGGCTGGGGGATGTTAAAGGTCCCTCTGGCCTTATTTGGGGCCATGAGTCAAAACAATAGGGAGCTGACATTCACCTGTGGGGAACACCTAAAAAGCACTATGGAAAGATGGAAAACAGCTCAATATATTTAGTGTGTGGATAGGTATATAATTGCAGCGGTCCAGGTCAGCTAGACACTAAAACTGCATTACTGCTACGTAATATGCCTATTCTCTATCCACTGATAGAAATTCTGTTAAAAAGTGATTTCCCTGGATGCCAAACCTCTTACTCTAATAATCAGAATTCTGCAATACTTCATGTGAAAAACAGCCATTACATATCATAATTGCACAGTATTTGAGCTAAGTGAGCCATGAAAGACTACATCAAATGCCCCCATTCAACTCTAATGCTGCCAATGAGAAAATTCAAAACCAATTTGGGTGGCGTAGCGAGCCCTTGGTAATCAATGAGCCCAAATTCACAAGAACGGTCAATGTCGTCCTGCTCTCTCCTGTGTTCTCACACCTTTGCAAAACCCTTCTCATTTTTACATTTTAGTCATTTAGCAGACGCTCTTATCCAAAGAGGCTTACAGTTAGTGCATACATTTTCATACTGGCCCCCCGTGGGAAACGAACCCACAACCCTGGCGTTGCAAACACCATGCTCTACCAACTGAGCTACAGGGGACTCCTTGAACTTCTAAGCACCGGCATCTGAGATCTTAGGTGTACTGACCCTCTCCATATGATCTACAATATACAAGTTTCAGACAGAATAAGCTCTCTTTGTTTTTTTGGTGTTTTTTTCTCCCCAATTTCGATCTTGTCTCATCGCTGCAACTCCCCAACAGGCTCGGGAGAGGTGAAGGTCGAGTCATGCGTCCTCCGAAACATGACCCGCCAAACCACGCTTCTTAACACCCACCCGCTTAACCCAGAAGCCAGAGGCACCAATGTGTTGTAGGAAACACTGTTCAACTGACAACCGAAGTCAGCCTGCAGGCCCACCACAAGGAGTCGCTAGAGCATGATGAGCCAAGTAAAGCCCCCCTTGCCAAACCCTCCCCTAACCCGGATGACGCTGGGCCAACTGTGCGCCGCCCTATGGGACTCCCGTTCATGGCCGGTTGTGATACAGCCTGGGATCAAACCCGGGTCTGTAGTGACGCCTCAAGCACTGCGATGCAGTGCCTTAGACCGCTGCTCCACTCGGGAGGCCCGCTCTCTTTGTTTTCTATGCCTCGTCATGTACAAACAATAGCAGACAGTGGACAACTGTGGACTCAAAAGGTCAATGATGTTTACCATGTGAACATGGACTGATCTGAAGGTTGACATGTGGCCTCATGAATGAACACAGTCTTCCTCTACGGTGGCATCTCAGAATTTAATCTACATCCTACAACATTCCGCCCATAGACTGACCCCCACGCTCTCCCAAGCTCCTCCCAGTCACACCAGGGAGGGAATTCCAATCGGGAACATTAGGGAAAGTGAATGGAGACGCTGTGGATGGAATAATGCATGGGGAGATACAGTATGCAATATGCCTCTGCTGGAATGCTTTTCAGAGATTGAGATGTTCCCACTCGCTTCATTCTCCACATTCCCTCATCAACACTGCTTCTAATGAGAACGGGCTCAGATGGATGCTAAAGCACTTAAGTATTGTTCTCAACCAGCATTCAGCATTCTTCAGAAATCTGATCTCATGGGGTATTGTCTTTCTACTGTAATGTGGCTGACTGAAAGAGACCCTGTAATTCACTGGAAGCCGTATCAGCCACAGTCATTGGATTGTGTTAATATCCAAGTACTGAAATGGGTCTCATCATCCACTTTTTAAATCTTCATTCATATTTTGAGAAACTGATGTAGCCAAATTTTACTTCAATTGATTCAAGTATATTCTTGACTATGGTTAATTTTTATTAAAGGTGCAATATGCAGAAATCACTCCACCATTTTCAGGTTGCTAAAATTCTAATAGTTCACCTAATTTCAGTTTATGTGACAAAACCATCAAGTATAGTGTAGAAAATCATTGTATCATCTAAACCGCTGTAAAATATATTTTGAATAACCAAAAATATTGTATTTTCAGCTGTTTAAAGCTGGTGTACAAAACCAAAAGTAAAAACTTCAGAACGGGAAGCATAGAAATAGCGCACATAGAACATACCTACCACTTCTTAGACTTGTTTTCAATGAGAATACATATCTATAACTCACATTTCTATGTGAATTTGGTCAGGTCGCCCAAAAAGCTTTAAGTATTTATTTCATCCAAATCGTATAACTTTATACTGTGACCATTCGTGAATGACCATTGAATAAGCTTGAATACGCTTTTAAATTAAAATGCATTTAGCATGCATAGCATACATAGTGATCTGTTAGAATCCTATTATCAGAACCTGATAAAATGTGATTGACTGGCTGGCTGAGCGGTGCGGTGTGAATTCCTTATGCAGCTGCTGACTGCAACTCTGCAAACATTGGAAGTGGTTCATAAGAAGTACAGGGGACTTTAAATTGGAAATCATTCTGTGTCTGGATCAAAGGGATCATTGATGTGTCCTCCAGTCTAAGAGTGTGAGTTTTTGTTTGTTTGTTTGTTTGTTTTGACTATCACTTTTGTAACATCCAGTTTGCATTTTTTAGCATTCACTGACAGTAGAAAACAGCTTAGAGGCTCACCAAAACACAGACCACTATTAAGCCATAATCACTTCCTTAGACCATTACTCACTTCCTGTCTTGGATCGTTCCACTTGATACCAAACTAAAGCTGTTTTACAGCTCCATCTGTCGTCTTATGGTCTCCTGCGGAGACAGCATTTGTAGGTGTCCCCAACACCAGGTAGCTGAGTCAGATAGAGAACACAGGCATGCGAACAAAGAGAGGTCCAGAGAGGGGACTGTGCACCGATGAACTCCTGTGCATTATACAACAGTAATGAAATCTCTGCCTGAAAAAACGGACCACAGCGAAGTGAGATCCAGGTGTGCTTTATTTATTATTTATTTTCAACTTAAAAATCTAATTACAGGCTGGCGGTGACTCACCATTTGCCAGGATTTGCACTCAATAAGCAGAATTTGTGAAAAGTTTTTTTTATCCATCCTGTGCAAGCTAAGGACACAGCAGGTAGTGGTGCTATGGAGGAGACTTGCCTGCGGTCGCTGTAGATCCCTGGGTTTCTGTTATAGTTTTTAAATGAGTGTTAAGCGTGTGGCTGCTGAGTGAGAGGTGAGCTGAACACTATCTTCCTGAGCACTGAGTGTTCAAGTGTTCAATATTATTCATATAAGCAAGCTCTGATCATTTGCATCTCCTTCATTGTTTGAATTTAAAGGGTAATTTCACTCCAAAAATAATGTTTGTCAGGAGTTATTAGACCTCAGAACTGGAAAAGATGAGCACCATCTTATTCATTATATTCTGTGCTGATCTTTTCAATTCATTTGTGGTTGAGGCGTAGAGCTGGATCTACCCAAGACACAACCAATGGCGTGGGACTTGGATTCATCTTGACATTAGACTACTTTCGAGGTCTAAAAGCATGTGACAATATTTGATTTTTGAGTAACATGTCCCTTTAAACCTGGCACGCAATACAGAACATGTCCATAGAGAGCACAAAAACCCTTTGAGCGATGTATCAACATATTTAAAGGCAAATAATTAAAGGAGTCATCTTGGCCTGTCCAAACATGGTAGAATTCAAAACCACCTAAAAGTGATGGACATCCGACTTCATCTAAACTTTACCTGAAAACACAGAGAGCAGACCTTGCGTGCACCACTCTGTGGTAGAGAGGTATGAAAGACAACATGGCAATATCTGGCTGTGGGCTAACGTTGAGAAAAAAAAAACTAACTACTGTATAAAGAAGGAAGCCATTAGACAAGGGTGTCCAAACCCCAGGCTAAGCCGCCTTGCCAATGTTCAGGCACTCAGGGAGGCCAAGCAGCACTTCATATACTGGCTTTGGGAGTTCATCCAAAATCATCTTGGCACCAGCCCCAGCCTCCTTAAGCCATTATTTACTCAGTGAGCCCCCTCTTCCTGGAGATCTCATTGGGCTGGAGTTGGGCCCACAAAGCCCTCCCTCTTCTCCCCTTTGAACAGCGAGCTCAGCAGGGAAGCAACCCCTCAAGATGTCCTCCTCCTGCCCGACACTGGCAGCCATAAAGATGGCTGACCTTGAGGCTGATGGACTTCCTGGTCCCCAGCATTGATCCTTGGAGAACTCCCGTAATTGAAGCCAACAGGCCGGCACTTTCTACCTGAGACTACTTTCTCAAACCCAATTACTTTCTACATGCTGGTACAATTTTAGGATCTTAAGTGATTGTTCTTTTTAAGGGGTTGTTGGTAATCATTGAAATGTCAGTGTTGTCAACAGTGACGTAAGGAACAGGTTTAAAAGATTGAAGAAAGGTAGATGGGTAGAAAAGAGGAAAGTAGTTTGACCACAGGGTTTATGGTCGGAGTAAGTACGAATTAATTCACAAAAATGTACTGACAATGGTCTGGGCTCAAATTAGTTGACATTTGCTGTATGAACTGCCATTGTCATATTGGTTCGACATTCCGTTGTCTCACAAGCTGCTTATCAAAATGTGGGTCAAGTCCGTATTAAAGCTTGATTATGGTTCAATATGGCTTCAAGCAGCCATGATAGTGTATGTTTGACTTAATATGGCAGTAGACTGCTGTAGCACTGCTAGTTGTGGACTCCATACTGCCACTTGCTGAGTTTGAGTTGATGGTGAATCACAGGCGGCCGGTGGGACCTTAATTAGGGAGGACGGGCTTGTGGTAATGGCTGGAGCGGAGTAGTTGGAATGGTATCAAATACATCAAACATGTGTTTTCCATATCTATGATGCCATTCCATTTGCGCCGTTCCAGCCATTATTATGAGCCATCCTCCCCTCAGCAGCCTCCTGTGATGGTGATGCACCGCCCTAACTACTGCTGTTTGCAGGAAATCAAGCCGCTCTTTTACAACCATCGGTTCTTCTAATTTCCACTGATTGCAGCCTAATTACAGCTATCCAATTAGACATTCATGGCTAATTGTGTCCCTTGTTTGACTCTCCTCTTCGCTTAGCGTCTACAGTTGTCAGTGACAGAGTAACATTTGTTTGCAGAGTTCAGTGATTATTGTCTGTGATTTCGCCACTTGTTTGTTGTCACCTCAACAACGGACGCTAAAAAAGAAACGCTGCCTCCATTAGAGGTGTTCTCCGGAAGCGCACTGTCAGATGCTTCCATAGTCTGCCTTCTCTTCCTTTGTGCCTTTCAGATGAAGGCTTCAATCAGTGAGACCAGAGCTCCCTTTTCACTCTTGGTCGCTTTTGATTATTTTCACTGTTTGTTCGGCAGCACACCTTGATTTCAAAGTACGGATAAAATAAACAATGGCAATGCTGGTCCATTGAGATATGCAGACTGGTGGATCGGTGGATCAAGAAATTATTCCTTTAGACAAATCTATCTGGTACTTTATGTTCATATCTGGTACTTGGTATTTTATGTTTTATTAGGATCCCTATTCACTGTTGTGAAAGCAGCAGCTTCTCTTCCTGGTGTCCACACAAAACATAAAACATGACATAATACAGAACATCAAGACAAGAACAGCTCAAGGACAGAACTACATAAACTTAATGAACTACATATACTTAATGTTCGTAGTAATGACAGACATTATTTTGACCATGTCAAGCAGGCACCATATGATGATGTTTGATGATATAAATGTATATTCCTGTATATTCATATTTGTGGAAGATGTGTTTCTTTTGAATTAATTGAATGCAACAACCATAGTGTATCTCATCTATTAGCCTACAGAAAAACAAAAAGACGCTACTGGCCCTGTAGCCATACCACCTCCAATGAAAAAGGACTCTGATACAACTCCATCTGCATTACATATAATCTCACATGAAGTGTGAAGTCTAAACCGCTTTCTTCATGCATATCTGGGTGTTAGCACCCCTTCAGTCAACATCATGCCTGTCACCAGCCTCAGTTTCCCTAAAGAATTTGTAAATCAATCGTCCTACACATTGTGCTCTTCGTCAAGGAGAACAGTACTGGCAGCTATCATTGTGCACTATCAATGTAGCAATCCTCCAACATTTCCACAGCTGTCAGTCACGGGTGTGTGGTAATCTGGCTTCATCCTCCATCTGTCTCTCCCTTTCTCTTTTGCTCATTTTCCTGTACTGTGACAGGGTGCACAGAGGGTGGAATTCTCGATGACATGGTGTACTCAGAATATGCACACAAAGCCAAACACAGCACAACATCGCACCGACATCTGTTTCTGTCGGACTCTTCTCAGGGGGGCCAATCCCGTGGGGTCCTTTGAATGCCGTTCTTCCAGATCTCGCCTAGGTGAATGTAATCCAGTGTTGTTTTTTCATTGGCTGGGCCTGTGAGGTGGTGACAGTGTTATGACCGTTCACCTTAAACGTCAACAGCAGGTGGGGTCATCCCGAGAGTTTTAACAAACAAAACAACTACGTACATTGATGACGATTCAGTGTAGACATTTGAGAACTCCTCAGCACCAAACTCAGCTGTGCTTTGTGGAGATGTAAACCCTGGAAGGAGATAGCGAGCAAAACCAGTTTTAAAACCTGCTGTGGTATATTTTAACTTCTCAAGTACCTCCTAACTGTATTTATACACCTTGCATCTTGTAAAGGTGGTTTCCTGTTTAGCCTGTTATCACATGCGGTAACTATGGCAACGGCAGAGGGAGCACAGGCCACCAGAGCGAAGATAAGCAACAGAATGCCTCTGAGGACCATGTGAACCAGACAGAATTAATTAACAAATAAAGAACTGCTATGATTAGCCTGGGTGGCTTTTCACAGTAAAAGTCCTGTGAGGGAACCTTTTCTTTTAGCAATCAAAGCTAGCTACTATATGTGTCACTCTTACTATGCAATGTAAAGGCTATGTGTTCCTCTTCCACCTTGCTGGGTCATAAATCAGCCGTCTGTTTAGCTCTCAAATCTTTCACTGTTTGACTATTGACACATATTGCATTAGCTTGAATAGTAACTTTGCACCATTTCTGTCTCTCTCAAAGTTAAGATAATTGGGTTCACTTGAACCTTGAACACCGTGTGCAACCAGTTCCCTCCAAATGTTTCTTTCTCCAAATTTACAATGGTAAGCTGTGTTCTCCGTAAGGGAAGAGTAAAACTGTGATGTTAATGAAGCTAGCAAGAATACCTGTAGCTTTAGCCAACTGCCCCACAATGCATCACTTCAGAGTAGAGACTAGTGGGTAATGTATTGGACAGTGGGGCAGAGAACCATTCAAACGCGAAGAATTTAGGTCAAGGTTTTACTGTAAAGAAAAATATCTGAGAACTGCTTCCTGGAATGATTGAGAAAGCATTAAACTTTAAACACAGACAAGACAAGACATTTATCCATGCCTAACATTTAATAACTTCTGACATATAATTTAAGGGGGTGCATAACTCATTAAAATGTAGAAATATGCACACAATTATTAAATGTAAAATGTCGGTAAGCTGATGCAGTATACACATATGTAGGGTTGCGTGTATATCCATTAAAGTGTGTGTGTTTTCATATCCCTCTACTACAGGGATGGGCAACTTTGATGGGGGTGGGGGTCACAAAAAAACGGAACTCGTCATGGGGGGCTGCAGTGGCTCGTGGGTCTGCGTACTCACATTTTTACTATTTTCTACATTGTAGAATAATAGTGAAGACATCAAAACCATTAAATAACATAAATGGAATAATGTAGTAACCAAAAAAGTGTTAAACAAATCAAAATATATTTTATATTTTAGATTCTT
The DNA here is from genome assembly GCF_020615455.1 of Coregonus clupeaformis. Taxonomy (NCBI): domain Eukaryota; kingdom Metazoa; phylum Chordata; class Actinopteri; order Salmoniformes; family Salmonidae; genus Coregonus; species Coregonus clupeaformis. Next base: position 57,595,692 of record NC_059199.1, on the reverse strand, counting down.
CAAAGTAGCCACCATTTGCCTTGATGACAGCTTTGCACACGCTTGGCAACCAGCTTCACCTGGAATGCTTTTTCAACAGTCTTGAAGGAGTTCCCACATATGCTGAGCACTTGTTGGCTGCTTTTCCTTCACTCTGCCGTCCAACTCATCCCAAACCATCTCAATTGGTTTGAAGTCGGGTGATTGTGTAGGCCAGGTCATCTGGTGCAGCATTCCATCACTCTCCTTCTTGGTCAAATAGCCCTTACATAGCCTGGAGGTGTGTTGGGTCATTGTCCTGTTGAAAAACTAAGCACAAACCAGTGTGCCTTGAATTCTAAATAAATCACAGACAGTGTCACCAGCAAAGCACCCCCACACCATCACACCTTCTCCTCCATGAGCCAGTTTCATCATAGTGCTTGATGGTTTTTGCGACTGCAATTCTTGAAATGTTCCGGATTGACTGACTTTCATGTCTTAAAGTAATGATGGACTGTCATTTCTCTTTGCTTATTTGAGCTGTTCTTGCCATAATATGGACTTGGTCTACCCTACCTTGTCACAACACAACTGATTGGCTCAAACGCATTAAGAAGGAAAGAAATTCCACAAATTAACTTTTAATAAGGCACACCTGTAAATTGAAATGCATTCCAGGTGACTACCTCATGAAGCTGGTTGAGAGAATGCCAAGAGTGTGCAAAGCTGTTATCAAGGCAAAGAGTGGCTACTTTGAAGAATCTCAAATATAAAATATATTTTGATAGGTTTAACACTTTTTTGGTTACTACATGATTCCATATGCGTTATTTCATAGTTTTGATGTCTTCACTATTATTCTACAATGTAGAAAATAGTAAAAATAAAGAAAAACCCTTGATTGAGTAGGTGTGTCCAAACTTTTGACTGGTACTGTTTATATATATATATATATATATACATACTGTTTATATAGAGATTTATATATTTTATTTTTTTATTGGTCCGCGGGCCTACAAAAGGGGGGCTGCTTGCTGCATGCGGCTCGAGGGCCGCCAGTTGCCCATACCTGCTCTATTACAATTCGGTTTCACTACTAGATAAATACCATACAGAAGTTTCATTTGATATATAAATCTCTCAAAATCTTTGCCCAAAATATCTCTTGGATCTTGACCCTTGACAAAAGAGCTTCATGGAAGTGGAAGCACTCAGAGACATAATGCTTAGCACCTCTCTATTTTTTCCAATTAAGTTGCTCCCGTTTAAAAAAAATGGCCGGTACAGATGTGTCGTAAAGATAATCAATGCTCTGTGTTGGAGGTCACTGGAAATCGTTCTGGAGTCAAGATCTGTGGAGAGATATCCAATGTGAACTTGAGGCGAGGAGGATGAGGAGGAGGAGGAGGAGGAGGAGGAGGAGGAGGAGGAGGACAAGGAGGAGTAGGACGAGGATGAGGATGAGGAGGAGGATGAGGAGGACGAGGACGAGTCATTCTAGGTAGAGACGAAAGGGCTCTGGGTGAACCAATACAGGATACAGGTATACCAGGTGTAATGCTTGGATCTCTACTTGTTACCTACTATGTGGTTTTGAAGTGAGTGATCTGCTAGTCTATTTGTGTAGTGGAGTTGGTTTGTGAACTACCCTCATGTGAGTGACCTTGAATGAGACCTGAATACAGTTAGCTAGCTCCCCAAGCTGATGCCTCGCCCAGGAAGCTAAGTCTAGTGGCGTGCAGACGCCTTCAGATTCAAACCCAGTTGGTCATAGTTACACTCAACCCCACATTTAACGGGTATATTGATAGTCCTGTCTGGTATGGATTAGGTAAATTGCTGGGTTGGTGTGTTGGCTGCCGCAGTGACCACCTACTTGTCTGAGACCGGAAGACAGCTGTCTCTCGGGGGGAGATGACTAGCCATTTAATCAAGTGGGAAGCATCACTCTCTGAGCACATATCAGTAGTGTTCATGCATTAAAATCCCAGAGATAAGTATCCCCTAAGTGTATGGCATCGAAGTGCCTTCGACATCATGGTCATAAAATGGTATCTGCACTGTGGATGTGCTGTGGGAATTATGGTGCAATGACAGGGCACCGCTATGTGATAACACTGATTACAGTGGTGTTGTGGGGAAATAACGCCGCTGTGAACCAATGACCATTCCTTCTGATGTTCAATGCCTCAGAACAAAGGGTAATTTGGCCCTTTCACGCTGGCCATAGTTATGGTGATGAGATTTGTATTAATTTATGGGAGTGCCATTGTCCTGCTGTGTGTGGACTGAAACGAGTCGCTTTTTCTATTCCATGGTGGAAATAGTGAGTATATCAGGGTGTATTTCCAGTTTATGATGCATCTTGCTAGATAATGTTAGCCAGTAATAGGGAACCAATTTGTCTTCAATCATTTATACGTCCTTGCTGTTTTAAAGTAAAAAGAGGAAAAGCCATCACTATTTGGTGTCATTGTTCAATGTTCACTTCACTAATGTCCTGACCTCACTGCTTGAGTAAAGTTTCACCTAAATTAATTCCATCCAACCCAACTTTGTGAAACCTTAGTAAAAAGGCAAAACATCCAGGTACATAAGACACTATTACAGTGCATCAATCACCTCAGTGTTGTTGTGGGATGTATTGTAACATGACTTTGGATGTAAAAGGACAAAAAAGTAAGCGTGTACAAAATACATTAGTTGTTTAAGTGGTAAAAAAATGGTCCATGTTTCAGTTGTCTTGTTTTCTATCTTAATTCATGCAATTAAAGTCCTAAAAATAGGCTTACAACTGTCATATCAACAATATTCAGTTTCAGGGTGCTAAATATGTTTGTATGTCTTGTATCATTGACCATTGTCAGGCGTTTTCTGTACAGAAATACACTGCATAGTCCTAATGGACTTTGCTCTTACTTCCTCTGCATCTACCCTGAAGGAAGGGACAAGACCTATTCTCTAAGTGGACCAACAGTCTTTAATACCAACAAATATTACCGCTCTGGGACGATATCGTTTGCATGAACTCTCACTAGGGCTAGGGAGGCAATATGGAACTATCACCAGGGTTAAATGTCAAGATAGGAGAGGCTGAGGGACGTGGGAATTGGTTTAGCAGGAAGAAGGACAGAAGGAGTCATCCTCTGACATTTGGAGTAGTGGACGGATCGTCCCTGCCAAGATAAACAAAGAAAATAAAAAAGAGGTTTAAATACAAATAATAATAAAACCATTTATTTTAAGAGCTTTTCAAGACAGTCACTTTACATACAAGATAATAAGTACATTTAAAAATAAATAAAATCACTTATTAAAATAAGCAAGTAAATACAGAAATCCAAATACAGAAATTCACAGTAAATGTTTCATATTGCCATTACTCTTCTTTGTATCAATATCTCCTCCTACACAGATAACAAATGGGTGCTGGTTAAAAGCCTTTCGAGTTTACCCTGGTCATTCCGTATTTATTTTGTTTACAAGGCGACACGGAGGAGCCTTTGGCTATTTATCGTCACATATTAAGTTGGGGACATGATAGAATCATAAATAACATCACAGTGAGAACAGTGGCACACTTATTGTTCTTAAAGGGAGTGGGGACAGTCTATGGATTTGTTTCCAGAAGTATACAGTACTACGTCAAATACAGTAGAGCAAGGAATTTGTATGTGACATACTTTTCTTGTTTTTCAGCTTTTCTGAGCAGGTGGTTTAGATTATCAGCATACATGTGATAAGACACTGACGCCTTATATTCTATAACTGGATAATGATTACATGGATTTCAACCATTTCAAAAAATGCTGCATAAACTGGGTGTATGAGTATCTTTTACTATTTTTGACACCTTAAGTGAAAAATGAAATCACATTTTGGTTCCTATTACCCATTATCCAGTTCATTTCTCAGTCATCTACACTCTGCATCCATTGTAATACTTCTCCAACACTTCATCAATAGACAGACATTCTACATTAGATTATACAAATAAGAGTGAAACATATGTTGGTCATTTAGTTTGACACTGATTTAGCTAGGCTTGGCTTTAATTCTTCCATCAAGAGGAAGAATCAAGCCTGCACATAGACCTAGAGTAACGGCCACCCTGCACGCCCTGTCAAATGGCAGGCCAAAGAGACAAGGCCAGCACTGCTGCTTCCTGAGCGAGTGAGACAGACATTTCCTTGTTCTCACATCTCTGGCACATTGGCATATTGACAGCGGGCGTTGGAAGGCTTTGGGCTGTGCGCCAGAGCTCAGCAGGGCTAAACCCCAGGCCCGGGCTGCTTTGGCCTGGCATGCCACTACGCTTGGCGCCTGCTTCCTCTCTGCTCTTCCTCTTGCTGTTCCAAGCCTGGGTTAGCTAGCGTTGGCTACCACAGAGCTCTTGGATGTACTGTAGGGGAGAGTTGGCCCGCTGTCCCAGCATGGCTAGCACGGCGGTGGCTTCCAGGGTGAACTGCAGGTCCATCTGCACAAGCTAGATACGTGCAGGGTCAAGATCATCCACGAGTGTGCGGTGTGTGTGTGTGCATATGTGGGTGTATTTGTTTGTTTGTAGGTATATAAAAGTGATTGGTATCTGATTTTTTGTGTCATTTTGTGCCACTGTGTGAATTCACTATGTGTAAGTGTGTAAACTCTCAAGTGTGGATGTATATTCTTGTCAGCCACCGTATTTATCACCAAGAAGTCACAGTAGTTGTAAGGGCAGCATGTCCTAAATTCTCAGTGGGTTAAAAAGGCGACAATCTTACAAACTTTCCAGCAACTTTTTCTTCTCCCGTTTCTCATTCACTCTCTTCTCACGATCTCACAGTCCCTGTGTGCACTACGTGAGTCACCCGGCATGCTCTTTCTACAGTTTAAAAGGCCACTTGACATTCTGAGGAGGAACTCCATGAAAGATGCACGGCTGGAAACGTGGTTAAGAGAAAAGACAACTGTGTGTGTGTATGTCTCTCTCTCTCTCTCTCTCTCTCTCTCTCTCTCTCTCTCTCTCTCTCTCTCTCTCTCTCTCTCTCTCTCTCTCTCTCTCTCTCTCTCTCTCTCTCTCTCTCTCTCTCTCTCTCTCTCTCTCTCTCTCTCTCTCTCTCTCTCTCTCTCTCTCTCTCTCTCTCTCTTTCTTTCTCTCGCTCTCTCACTCACACTTCCAGACTCTGCCAGGTCATAGAGTGTGAACAGGCAGATTCTCCACCCTCCCTCCCTTTGCTCGCTTTTAGTGTGATAATAGATGCTAGTCTAGCTGTCGGTGTCTCTAATGGGGGTGTGAGATAGATTTTACCCTGTGGAATCAGACAGAAAGGGGGGGGGGCAGGTTGGTATTTTGGAGGTTTAGTAGGTGGATGTACAGTTGAAGTCGGAAGTTTACATACACCTTAGCCAAATACATTTAAACTCAGTTTTTTTAATCCTAGTAAAAAGTCCCTGTCTTAGGTCAGTTAGGATCACCACTTTATTTTAAGAATGTGAAATGTCAGAATAATAGTAGAGAGAATGATTTATTTCAGCTTTTATTTATTTCATCACATTCCCAGTGGTTCAGAAGTTTACATACACTCAATTAGTATTTGGTAGCATTGCCTTTAATTTGTTTAACTTGGGTCAAACGTTTTGGGTAGCCTTCCACAAGCTTCCCACAATAAGTTAGTGAATTTTGGCCAATTCCTCCTGACAGAGCTGGTGTAACTGAGTCAGGTTTGTAGGCCTCCTTGCTCGCACACGCTTTTTCAGTTCTGCCCACACATTTTCTATAGGATTGAGGTCAGGGCATTGTGATGGCCACTCCAATACCTTGACTTTGTTGTCCTTTGCAACTTAGGAAGTATGCTTGGGGTCATTGTCCATTTGGAAGACCCATTTGCAACCAAGTTTTAACTTCCTGACTGATGTATTGAGATATTGCTTCAATATATCCACATAATTTTCCTTCCTCATGATGCCATCTATTTTGTGAAGTGCACCAGTCCCTCCTGCAGCAAAGCACCCCCACAGCATGATGCTGCCACCCCCGTGTTTCACGGTTTGGATGGTGTTCTTCGGCTTGCAAGGCAACCCCTTTTTCCTCCAAACATAATGATGGTCATTATGGCCAAACAGTTCTATTTTTGTTTCATCAGACCAGAGGACATTTCTCCAAAAAGTACAATCTTTGTCCCCATGTGCAGTTGCAAACCGTAGTCTGGCTTTTTTATGGCGGTTTTGGAGCAGTGGCTTCTTCCTTGCTGAGCGGCCTTTCAGGTTATGTCGATATAGGACTCGTTTTACTGTGGATATAGATACTTTTGTACCTGTTTCCTCCAGCATCTTCACAAGGTCCTTTGCTGTTGTTCTGGGATTGATTTGCACTTTTCGCACCAAAGTACGTTCATCTTTAGGAGACAGAACACGTCTCCTTCCTGAGCGGTATGACGGCTGCGTGGTCCCATGGTGTTTATACTTCCGTACTATTGTTTGTACAGCTGAACGTGGTACCTTCAGGCGTTTGGAAATTGCTCCCAAGGATGAACCAGACTTGTGGAGGTCTACCCATTTTTTTCTGAGGTCTTGGCTGATTTCTTTTGACTTTCCCATGATGCCAAGCAAAGAGACACTGAGTTTGAAGGTAGGCCTTTAAATACATCCACAGGTACACCTCCAATTGACTCAAATGATGTCAATTAGCCTATCAGAAGCTTCTAAAGCCATGACATCATTTTCTGGAATTTTCCAAGCTGTTTAAAGGCACAGTCAACTTAGTGTATGTAAACTTCTGACCCACTGGAATTGTGATACAGTGAATTATAAGTGAAATAATCTGTCTGTAAACAATTGTTGGAAAAATAACTTGTGTCATGCACAAAGTAGATGTCCTAACCGACTTGCCAAAACGATAGATTGTAAACAAGACATTTGTGGAGTGGCGCAGTGGTCTAAGGCACTGCATCGCAGTGCCAACTGTGCCACTAGATCCTGGTTCGAATCCAGGCTCTGTCGCAGCCGGCCGCGACCGGGAGACTCATGGGCGGCGCACAATTGGCCCAGCGTCGTCCAGGGTAGGGGAGGGAATGGCCGGCAGGGATGTAGCTCAGTTGATAGAGCATGGCGTTTGCAACGCCAGGGTTGTGGGTTCGATTCCCACGGGGGGCCAGTATAATTTTTTTTAATGTATTCACTAACTGTAAGTCGCTCTGGATAAGAGCGTCTGCTAAATGACTAAAATGTAAATGTAAATGTGGAGTGGTTGAAAAACGAGTTTAAGTATGTAAACTTCCGACTTCAACTGTAGGTCAGTCTAGCAACATTTTCATGATAAGCAATTGTATCTCAGTTCTTGCCTGCTGAGGGTACAGCTGATAATTGAGCTGATATATGAAGGTAGTGAGATTTCTGAAGGTAGTGAGATTTCTGAAGGTAGTGAGAGTGTCACCTGTACCCTAGTAAGTAATTTGTCATTTTGCTAACAGTGGATTAACTGAGCATGTCAATCGAATAATACATTTGTATAATAGTAATAATAATATTTTTTATGGGCTCATGATGCTTCGGTAATTTGGCAGTGGCACAATGTGTGGTTTCCTCAGTCGAGCAAAATCAACATTAAGTGGGCAGTGATGGATCTTGGTAATGTCCGGATTTACTGAAACCGAATGTACCTATAAACTATAGTAACCTCAACTGTCTAATGTGTTTGATTCTGATACCCTTTTAACATCTGCACACGTTTGTCAGGGCTTCTCAATGCTAATTCAGTTGAAATGCTGAGTTGCATCCAAAGAACACCATACCTACTGTGAAGCATGGGGGTGGAAACATCATGCTTTGGGGCTGTTTTTCTGCAAAGGGACCAGGACGACTGATCCATGTAAAGGAAAGAATGAATGGGGCCATGTATCGTGAGATTTTGAGTGAAAATCTCCTTCCATCAGCAAGGGCATTGAAGATGAAACGTGGCTGGGTCTTTCAGCATGACAATGATCCCAAACACACCGCCCGGGCAACGAAGGAGTGGCTTCGTAAGAAGCATTTCAAGGTCCTGGAGTGGCCTAGCCAGTCTCCAGATCTCAACCCCATAGAAAATCTTTGGAGGGAGTTGAAAGTCCGTGTTGCCCAGCGACAGCCCCAAAACATCACTGCTCTAGAGGAGATCTGCATGGAGGAATGGGCCAAAATACCAGCAACAGTGTGTGAAAACCTTGTGAAGACTTACAGAAAACGTTTGACCTGTGTCATTGCCAACAAAGGGTATATAACAAAGTATTGAGAAACTTTTGTTATTGACCAAATACTTATTTTCCACCATAATTTGCAAATAAATTCATTAATAATCCTACAATGTGATTTTCTGGATTTTTTTCCCTCATTTTGTCTGTCATAGTTGACGTGTACCTATGATGAAAATTACAGGCCTCTCTCATCTTTTTAAGTGGGAGAACTTGCACAATTGGTGGCTGACTAAATACTTTTTTCCCCCACTGTATATACTGTATTCTATGCTATCGTAATAATGTTTACATATCTTGCATTACCCATCTCATGTGTATATGCTGTATTCTATACTATCTATTGCATCTTAGCCTATGTCGCTCTGACAATGACATTGCTCATCCATATATTTATATATTCTTATTCCATTTCTTTACTTAGATTTGTGTATATTAGATATTTGCTGAGGAACTGTTAGACATTACTTGCTAGATATTACTGCACTGTCGGAACTAGAAGCACAAGCATTTCGCTACACTCGCAATAACATCTGCTAACCATGTGTATGTGACCAATACATTTGATTTGATTTGATTTTGAACCAAACATACTGTTCCTTGGAATGTCTTGATATCATCCCTACCCTGGCAAAAGTCCCTCTAGGGATTAAGAGGGTGAGATAGTGTGAGCTTTATCAAAAGATTGTGTGGATCCTGCCAGCCAGGAAAAATGACCCCAACCTTCTATAGATAGGTGTATTGATTTTACACATTACAACGTGGACTGGACACAAACAATCAGATTTATGGAGCGTATCCACCTCTAGCAACCACTTTGTCCACATACGTGTCTCATATGGAGTATCCCTCTTTCCAATTAAAGAACACATTTGTCCCCCACAGTACAGAAGGGACAGAGTATGTTATTTAATAGAAAGTCCATTGCTATAAACATTATGTTTAGCATGGCACTGAGATATAGCAGTGTATGTGGGGTGGCAGGTAGCCTAGCGGTTAAGAGCGTTGGGCCAGTAACTGAAAGGTCCTGGGTTTAAATCCCTGAGGTGAAAAATCTGTCGATGTGCCCTTGAGCAACGCACTTAACCTTAATTGCTCCTGTAAGTCGCACTGGATAAGAGCGTTTGCTAAATTACTTAAATGTTAATATACATTTTTCCACTTACCATTCAGATACACTGAAGTAACACTGTTCACTGCTTCGACAGAATATCTGAGATAAAATCATAATAATCAAATTGTGAGTATCAAACTCTTTATCATATTGTGATAAAGACTCTGACACTCACAATTTCCCTACATGCAGACATTTGAATTGCTTAAATATATCGAGTATGACCTTCACAACTTGCATGGAGTGCTTTTTAAACATCTTAAATGTAATCGAAAATGTAATCTACGTAATCCCCAAAAGTAATTATTTATCATGAGAGGGCCATAAAATATAACTACTTATGCTGCATACTCCAAGGTTAAAATCTCACCTTTCTGGAAAAATAATTATAAATTGCTGAGGTGTAGTCACTTTTGAGAACGCAAGCTCAAGTAGATAGTACAAATATGATAAAAATATGATATTTTATGATGTATTTCCTATTCAACAAAACTGTTTGAAAAAGGCTTGAAATTAGTTATATTTTTTCTTAATATAATATAATCAACTTATACAATGACTAACTATAATATTTCACCTTCTTTATAATGGTAAAATACATATAGTGGGGAGAACAAGTATTTGATACACTGCCGGTTTTGCAGGTTTTCCTACTTACAAAGCATGTTGAGGTCTGTAATTTTTTATCATAGGTACACTTCAACTGTGAGAGAAAAATCCAGAAAATCACATTGTATGATTTTTGAGTAACAATTTGCATTTTATTGCATGACATAAGTATTTGATACATCAGAAAAGCAGAACTTAATATTTGGGACAGAAACCTTTGTTTGCAATTACAGAGATCATACTCCCACCCGAGTGGCGCAGTGGTCTAAGGCACTGCATCGCAGTGCTAGCTGTGCCACTAGAGATCCTAGCTGTGCCACTAGAGATCCTGGTTCGAATCCAGACTCTGTCGAAGCCGGCCGCGATCGGGAGACCCATGGGGCGGCGCACAATTGGCCCAGGGTAGGGGAGGGAATGGCCGGCAGCCATTGTAGCTCAGTTGGTAGAGCACGGTGTTTGCAATGCTAGGGGTTGTGGGTTCGATTCCCACAGGGAGGCCAGTATAAAAAAAAGTATGCACTCACTAAATCGTAAGTCGCTCTGGATAAGAGTGTCTGCTAAATGACTAAAATGTAAAAATGTATACGTTTCCTGTAGGTCTTGACCAGGTTTGCACACACTGCAGGAGGGATTTTGGCCCACTCCTCCATACAGACCTTCTCCAGATCCTTCAGGTTTTGGGGCTGTTGCTGGGCAATACGGACTTTCAGCTCCCTCCAAAGATGTTCTATTAGGTTCAGGTCTGGAGACTGGCTAGGCCACTCCAGGACCTTGAGATGCTTCTTACGGAACCACTCCTTAGTTGCCCTGGCTGTGTGTTTCGGGTCATTGTCATGCTGGAAGACCCAGCCACGACCCATCTTCAATGCTCTTACTGAGGGAAGGAGGTTGTTGGCCAAGATCTCGCGATACATGGCCCCATCCATCCTCCCCTCAATACGGTGCAGTCGTCCTGTCCCCTTTGCAGAAAAGCCTCCCCAAAGAATGATGTTTCCACCTCCATGCTTCACGGTTGGGATGGTGTTCTTGGGGTTGTACTCATCCTTCTTCTTCCTCCAAACACGGCGAGTGGAGTTTAGACCAAAAAGCTATATTTTTGTCTCATCAGACCACATGACCTTCTCCCATTCCTCCTCTGGATCATCCAGATGGTCATTGGCAAACTTCAGATGGGCCTGGACATGCGCTGGCTTGAGCAGGGGGACCTTGCGTGCGCTGCAGGATTTTAATCCATGACGGCGTAGTGTGTTACTAATGGTTTTCTTTGAGACTGTGGTCCCAGCTCTCTTCAGGTCATTGAAGAGGTCCTGTCGTGTAGTTCTGGGCTGATCCCTCACCTTCCTCATGCTCATTGATGCCCGACGAGGTGAGATCTTGCATGGAGCCCCAGACCGAGGGTGATTGACCATCATCTTGAACTTCTTCCATTTTCTAATAATTGCGCCAACAGTTGTTGCCTTCTTACCAAGCTGCTTGCCTATTGTCCTGTAGCCCATCCCAGCCTTGTGCAGGTCTACAATTTTATCCCTGATGTCCTTAGACAGCTCTCTGGTCTTGGCCATTGTGGAGAGGTTGGAGTCTGTTTGATTGAGTGTGTGGACAGGTGTCTTTTATACAGGTAACGAGTTCAAACAGGTGCAGTTAATACAGGTAAGGAGTGGAGAACAGGATGGCTTCTTAAAGAAAAACTAACAGGTCTGTGAGAGACGGAATTCTTACTGGTTGGTAGGTGATCAAATACTTACAGTGGGGGAAAAAAGTATTTAGTCAGCCACCAATTGTGCAAGTTCTCCCACTTAAAAAGATGAGAGAGGCCTGTAATTTTTCATCATAGGTACACGTCAACTATGACAGACAAAATGAGAAAAAAAATCCAGAAAATCACATTGTAGGATTTTTAATGAATTTATTTGCAAATTATGGTGGAAAATAAGTATTTGGTCAATAACAAAAGTTTCTCAATACTTTGTTATATACCCTTTGTTGGCAATGACACATGTCAAACGTTTTCTGTAAGTCTTCACAAGGTTTTAACACACTGTTGCTGGTATTTTGGCCCATTCCTCCATGCAGATCTCCTCTAGAGCAGTGATGTTTTGGGGCTGTCGCTGGGCAACACAGACTTTCAACTCCCTCCAAATATTTTCTATGGGGTTGAGATCTGGAGACTGGCTAGGCCACTCCAGGACCTTGAAATGCTTCTTACGAAGCAACTCCTTCGTTGCCCGGGCGGTGTGTTTGGGATCATTGTCATGCTGAAAGACCCAACCACATGTCATCTTCAATGCCCTTGCTAATGGAAGGAGGTTTTCACTCAAAATCTCACGATACATGGCCCCATTCATTCTTTCCTTTACACGGATCAGTCGTCCTGGTCCCTTTGCAGAAAAACAGCCCCAAAGCATGATGTTTCCACCCCCATGCTTCACAGTAGGTATGGTGTTCTTTGGATGCAACTCAGCATTCTTTGTCCTCCAAACACGACGAGTTGAGTTTTTACCAAAAAGTTATATTTTGGTTTCATCTGACCATATGACATTCTCCCAATCCTCTTCTGGATCATCCAAATGCACTCTAGCAAACTTCAGATGGGCCTGGACATGTACTGGCTTAAGCAGGGAGACATGTCTGGCACTGCAAGATTTGAGTCCCTGGCGGCGTAGTGTGTTACTGATGGTAGGCTTTGTTACTTTGGTCCCAGCTCTCTGCAGGTCATTCACTAGGTCCCCCCGTGTGGTTCTGGGATTTTTGCTCACCGTTCTTGTGATCATTTTGACCCCACGGGGTGAGATCTTGCGTGGAGCCCCAGATCGAGGGAGATTATCAGTGGTCTTGTATGTCTTCCATTTCCTAATAATTGCTCCCACAGTTGATTTCTTCAAACCAAGCTGCTTACATATTGCAGATTCGGTCTTCCCAGCCTGATGCAGGTCTACAATTTTGTTTCTGGTGTCCTTTGACAGCTCTTTGGTCTTGGCCATAGTGGAGTTTGGAGTGTGACTGTTTGAGGTTGTGGACAGGTGTCTTTTATACTGATAACAAGTTCAAACAGGTGCCATTAATACAGGTAATGAGTGGAGGACAGATGAGCTTCTTAAAGAAGAAGTTACAGGTCTGTGAGAGCCAGAAATCTTGCTTGTTTGTAGGTGACCAAATACTTATTTTCCACCATAATTTGCAAATAAATTCATAAAAAATCCTACAATGTGATTTTCTGGAATTGTTTTTCTCAATTTGTCTGTCATATTTGACGTGTACCTATGATGAAAATTACAGGCCTCTCTCATCTTTTTAAGTGGGAGAACTTGCACAATTGGTGGCTGACTAAATACTTTTTCCCCCACTGTATGTAATGCAATTGTCAGAGTGGTGTGTGTAGATGAGTGGAAAGGAATCAAGCGCAGGAACCAGGATGACTTCAACCGTCTTTATGTTACTGTTCAACACGTGAACAAAAATAGTCGCCTACCCAACCGGGTGGCGCAAAACAATTACGCACAACACAGTGCGAAAATACACATGAAAAGCGCACGCAGTGTGAACTTCTCGGGACAAGCCAACAACGAGAGAAAATAGACCATACAGAGGCAGTCTGACAACAAACAATCACGCATAACACCTGACCCAAACACACGAACTAAATAAGGGAACAATTAAGACACAAATAAGGGACAGGTGTTATGAACAGACAAAACCAAAAGAACATGAAACATAGAACGGTGGCAGCTAGTACTCCGGAGACGACGACCGCCGAAGCCTGCCCGAACAAGGAAGAGGAGCAGCCTCGGCCGAAACCGTGACAGTACCCCCCCCTTGACGCGCTGGCTCCAGCCGTGCGCCGACCAAGCTCGGGGACGACCCGGACGACGCGGAGCAGGGCGCGCAGGATGACCCGATGGAAATCGGTCAGTAGGGACTGGTCTAAGACGTCCCTCCTTGGCACCCAGCACCGCTCCTCCGGGCCGTACCCTCCCACTCCACCGAGATATTGAAGACCCCCATCCGGCGTCTAGAATCCAGGATGGACCTCACGGTGTCGCCGGAGCCCCTCGATGTCCAACGGGGGCGGAGGAGTCTCCTCAATCTCAAAGTCCTGGAGTGGACCAGCTACCACCGGCCTGAGGAGAGACACATGGAACGCAGGGGTTAATATTTTTGTAATCAACAGGTAGTTCTAACCTATAACTCACCTCGTTCAATCTCCTCAGGACTTTAAATGGCCCCACAAACCGCCGACCCAGCTTCCGGCAGGGCAGGCGGAGGGGCAGGTTTCTGGTTGAGAGCCAGACTCGATCTCCAGGTGCGTACACTGGCCCCTCACTGCGGTGTAGGTCGGCGCTCGTCTTCTGTCGACGTATGGCACGCTGCAGATGGACGTGTGCAGCGTCCCACGTCTCCTCCGAGCGCCGCACCCACTCATCCACAGCGGGGGGCCTCGATCTGGCTCTCATGCCATGGTGCCAGAACCGGCTGGTACCCTAACACACACTGAAAAGGGGTTAGTTGGGTGGAGGAGTGGCGAAGAGAGTTCTGTGCCATCTCGGCCCAGGGCACATATCTCGCTCCACTCCTCCGGCCGGCCCTGACAGTATGACCTCAGAAACCTACCCACATCCTGGTTGACACGTTCAACCTGCCCATTACTCTCGGGTGGTACCCCGAGGTAAGGCTTACCAAACCCCCAACCGTTCCATAAATGCTCTCCACACTCTAGAGGTGAACTGGGGGCCTCGGTCAGACACTATATCCTCGGGTACCCCGTAATGCCGGAAGACATGGGTGAACAGAGCCTCAGCGGTCTGTAGGGCAGTGGGTAGACCCGGCATGGGAAGGAGACGACAGGCCTTAGAGAACCGATCCACAACGACCAGGATGGTAGTATTCCCCTGTGAGGGGGAGGTCGGTAACAAAATCCACCGAGAGGTGGGACCAGGGTCGTTGTGGAATAGGCAGGGGTTGTAACTTACCCTGGGCAAATGTCTGGGCGCCTTACACTGGGCACACACCGAACAGGAGGAGACATAAATCCTCACATCCCTAGCTAACGTTGGCCACCAGTACTTCGTGCTAAGGCAGTGCACTGTCCGGCCGATACCCGGATGGCCAGAGGAGGGGGACGTATGAGCCCAACAAATGAGGCGATCGCGTACCTCGAGCGGAACGTGACGTCCGACCCACAGGACACTGTGGAGGACTCGGGTCGGGTGCGTAACGCCCGCTCGATCTCACCATCAACCTCCCACACCACCGGAGCAACCAGACAAGACTCCGGTAGTATGGGCGTGGACTCAACTGACCTCTCCTCTGCGTCATACCGCCGAGACAGAGCATCTGCCTTCCCGTTCTGGGACCCAGGGATGTATGTGATCTTAAACACAAACCGGGCTAGGAACATAGTCCAGTGAGCCTGGCGAGGATTCAGTCTCCTAGCTGCCCGGATGTACTCCAGGTTACGATGGTCAGTTAGAATGAGGAAAGGGTGTTGAGCCCCCTCGAGCCAATGCCGCCACACCTTTAGGGCCTGTACCACGGCTAACAGCTCCCTGTCTCCTACGTCATAATTCCGCTCCGCCGGACTGAGCTTCTTTGAGTAGAACGCACAGGGACGGAGTTTAGGTGGAGTGCCAGAACGCTGGGAAAGAACGGCCCTATCCCGGCCTCTGACGCGTCCACCTCTACTTGGAACGGTAAAGAGGATCCGGATGCGCCAACACCGGCGCCGAGGTAAACAGGTCCTTTAGTCTCCCAAATGCCCTGTCCGCCTCAGCTGACCACCGCAAGCGCACCGGACCCCCCTTTAACAGAGACGTTATGGGAGCTGCCACCTGTCCAAAACCCCGGATAAACCTCCGGTAATAATTCGCAAAACCCAAGAACCGTTGCACCTCCTTCACAGTGGTTGGGGTCTGCCAATTACGCACAGCTGACACCCGGTCTACCTCCATCTTCACCCCTGACGCAGATAACTGGTAACCCAGAAAGGAGACCGACTTCTGGAAAAACAGACATTTCTCTGCCTTGACATATAGGTCATGCTCCAACAGCCTCCCTCAATACTCGGCGCACCAGGGCTACATGCTCAGCACGGGTAGGACTATACACCAGAATGTCGTCGATGTACACAACTACTCCCTGTCCCTGCATGTCCCGGAAAATCTCATCGACGAAGGATTGGAAGACTGAGGGAGCATTCATCAACCCATATGGCATGACTAGATACTCGTAGTGTCCGGAAGTCGTGCTAAACGCTGTCTTCCATTCATCGCCCTCTCGAATGCGTACCAAGTTATATGCGCTCCTAAGATCCAATTTTGTAAAGAACTGCGACCGTGCAGTGACTCGTCATAGTCGCAATCAGAGGAAGTGGATAGCTGTACTTCACTGTGATCTGATTGAGACCGCGGTAATCAATACACGGGCGCAGACCTCCATCCTTTTTCTTCACAAAAAGAAACTTGAGGAAGCGGGTGAAACGGAGACCCGTATGTATCCCTGTCTAAGAGACTCAGAGATGTATGTCTCCATAGCCTTTCTCTCCTCTTGAGACAAGGGATACACATGGCTCCGCTGGGAGAGCTGCTCCTGACTGGAGATCTATCGCACAATCCCCCCGTCTATGAGGCGGCAGCTGCGCCGCCTAGTCTTACTGAACGCCAGTGCTAAATCCTCATACTGGGGGAATCTGCAGTGCTGGCATTAGATTCGGACTCTCCACCGAGGTCGCCCCTATGGAAACACCCAGACACCGCCCCTCACATTGAGCAGACCACCCTTTAAGAGCTTTCTCTCGCCACCTAATAATAGGGTCATGAGTCATCAACCAGGGAAGACCCAGCACTACCGGATACGCAGGGAGAGTCAATCAGATAGAGCTGAATTCTCTCCTCATGACCCTCCTGCGCCGTCATCCGAATGGGTGCTGTGACCTCCCTAATCAACCCGGACCCTAACGGACGGCTATCTAGGGCATGGACGGGGAAAGGCTTATCCACTGGAAGGAGGGGAATCCCTAACTCTATACAGAACTGGCGATCTACAAAATTCCCAGCTGCGCCTGAATCTACCAGCGCCTTATGCTGGGAACGAGGTGCAACCTGTGGGAAACAAACAGGCAAGGTTAGGTGCACGACAGAAAGCTCTGGGTAAGCAGGGCGCCTACTCACCTGGGGGGACCCCCCAATGCGTGACCTGCCATCTCCCTCACTGGAGGACCCGCCCCAACACCTAGCCGCGGTGTGCCCTCCACGACCACAGTTGGTGCAAGGGCCGGGTCCCCTCGGGCTCCTCCTCCTCCGTTCCCTAGCGCCAGCACCTCCGAGCTCCATAGGGCTCGGCTCGGAGGTGCTGGAGAGTGGAATGGGCGAACCCCCCCTCCCGGGACGCCCACGGGTGGCGAGCAGGGTATCCAGCCGGATGGCCATGTCGACCAGCTGGTCGAACGTCAACGACGTGTCCCTGCACGCCAACTCTCGCTGGACTTCCTCCCCGGAGGCTGCAGCGGAAATGGTCGATATGGGCCCGCTCATTCCACCCTGCATCAGCCGCTAGGGTCCGAAACTCTAAGGCAAAGTCCTGGGCGCTCCTCATCCCCTGTCGGAGGTAGAATAGACGTTCCCCCGCCGCCTTCCCTTCCGGTGGATGGTCGAACACAGCACGGAAGCGGCGGGAGAACTCCGCATAGTTCGTGGTAGCGGCGTCCATTCTCCTCCACTCGGCGTTGGCCCACTCCAACGCCTTGCCGGTGAGACAGGAGATGAGGGCTGAGACGCTCTCGTGTCCCGAGGGCGCCGGGTGTACGGTGGCGAGGTAGAGCTCCACCTGCAGCAGGAATCCTTGACACCCGGCAGTGGAGCCGTCGTACGCCCTCGGGAGCGAGAGCCGAATCCCACTAGGTTCCGGAGATGAGACAGGGGGCTGACCGATGGGGCTGGTTCGGTTCTTGAGGTGTGGGAACCCCGCTGGTCTCCCCATCGGTGCAGAGTATTCATCACCCCTCCAGGGCATGACAGACCTGGTTGATGCGGTCCTCCTGACCACGAAGACGTTCAGCCATCTCGGCTGTCGGGCGCGGTCGCTCCTGCTGATTCCATGGTGAAGATGCGTGATTCTGTCAGAGTGGTGTGTGTAGATGAGTGGAAAGGAATCAAGCGCAGGAACCAGGATGACTTCAACCGTCTTTTATGTTACTGTTCAACACGTGAACAAAAATAGTCGCCTACCCAACCGGGTGGCGCAAAACAATTACGCACAACACAGTGCGAAAATACACATGAAAAGCGCACGCAGTGCGAACTCTCGGGACAAGCCAACAACGAGAGAAAATAGACCATACAGAGGCAGTCTGACAACAAACAATCACGCATAACACCTGACCCAAACACACGAACTAAATAAGGGAACAATTAAGACACAAATAAGGGACAGGTGTTATGAACAGACAAAACCAAAAGAACATGAAACATAGAACGGTGGCAGCTAGTACTCCGGAGACGACGACCGCCGAAGCCTGCCCGAACAAGGAAGAGGAGCAGCCTCGGCCGAAACCGTGACAGCAATAAAATGCAAATTAGTTGCTTAAAAATCATACAATGTGACTCTCACAGTTGAAGTGTACCTATGATAAAAATTTCAGGCCTCTACATGCTTTGTAAGTAGGAAAACCTGCAAAATCGGCAGTGTATCAAATACTTGTTCTCCCCACTGTATTTGTATATTTTCTAAAGGTCTCTCTTGATCAGAACGTTTACTTCCATCGCTGTGAACATCTCACAGAGCTCTAGCTTGGCTTACTGAATTCGTTAGGAACTCACCTTTCTTCTCGTATTAATATTGTCCTATGACAAACAGAAAGTGTATTTTGTTTCAAATCTATGAATTATTTGAGATTACTGGCTATAAATCGATCCCTGAGTGTGTGATCCCTGACAGTGACGAAACCACTCTCTCCTGCTGAGTTACGATGTAAGGTTTCCAGGCATATGCGTTGTTAGTGGCTGTGACATAGGGTTCATCCAGGAGTTGATGAACAGTCGGAAGAGCGAATGAAATGGTAGGCGGACATCCCAGCTTCAAGTGGTGTCAGATTTCACATCCTGCTTCACACAGGCAGAAGATAAACACTCCTGTGTCCGTGGGAATCAGGGCTGCCGCTCAATGCAAGCCATTTCGATCTACGTTGTCCACGGATCGATTTATAAGCAAAAACGTCAGTCCGAACTGGTACCAGAACCACGCAGGTCCCCTAGACAGGGGACTTTACATTGAAGAGGTTTTAATCAACAACGCTCAATACAACATGGCTATCTGTAAGCAGAGTTACTGCATCCAGAGCTGCATGATACCCTATAATGTAGTGATGTCATTGGATCTGGGGATGATGTACCCATCTTGGGCTGCCTTTATTGGATAGCACCTGTCAATCATCCCACAGATGCAACTCCACCCACAGCACCTCTGGCAAGGCTCTTAAAGTCACGGAATGTATCTGTAGGGGCATGTTCAGATCATTAATCAAACTCACCTCATCCAGGGGAAGGGACTTGGTATGCGCACGGTGTGACCAAGAGATATACAAGCCCAGGTTGCAGAGCTATACAATACATCCAACTCTGGCTCTGCATTGCTGTGTATCCATTTAGTGAACAACAGAAGATAAACGGTAGATAGGAGCCTAATTTAACCATGGTGGATACGTTTTCTTATAAGCCCCAAAAAGGTGCCTGAGTATTTATCTACCATTCACATTTTTTAAATATAAAAAAATATATATATATGTATTCTTTTTTGTTATTGTGATCAAATGTTTTTATTGTTATTGCTTGGGCTGTATTCTTCAAGCAGTAGGCCTGTCTTTGAGATGCATGGTTGGGAATAGTATTTCCAGAGCTGTCTTTTTGTCCGACAGCCCAGTCTGTGGATCATCTTTAATGGCCCTGTCAGCTCTGCCACAACTCCCTTGGTGGAGGCTCGCCAGCGCTCTGCTGCCTGCCACACAAACTCCCCTCCACCAACACCAACACCGTGCCTGAGTTCTCCACCACCAGTATCCAACCCTTGGGGGCTTTGGCTGGACTGCAGCAGCCTAGACCCAAGCGTCCCTATATCCCATCTGTTCTCCTTTAAACTCCCCCTGTTGCACCATGGGAGTGTGCCTGGGACCTCTGGGGTTGGAGGGATCCTGGGAAACAGCAGTGTGGGTTGTTTATCTGCTGCTGGCTCCAGGAAGGCAGCTGGCCCAGGGGTCGAGCCCCAGTGGACTGTGAGAGGATCAGGCTTAGCGAGCTAGGGTTGGGTGGGGGGGATTACTGCCTCATCTGCATCTCTGGATGCTAATGTTGATGTGTTGTGGGCCTCTGGGCCTCCTTCCTCACTACTGACTGACTGCCTGGAGAGAGGAACTGCTGACATGCAGAAGAGAGTGTGAGGTAGAGGTCACCTGACATGATGGGTACAGGAAAAACATGATGGAACCAATTACTGGTTATTGTTTTTCATTGCTCTGTTCTTCTTTTATGTTACCTACCAACATTGACTCATTAGAATATATCAAGATAAAATTGTAACATTTAACCATTGTAGTTATATCACCCCAAGTGGACATATAGTCAGTTAGGGACAAGTTAGGGACACTACAACCTCCACCTAGAACCACATTTCTCCTGTGTTATTGTTTGATCCAATATAGTGGAATATAACCTGGGGTGAGATCTTACTAGTTAAATGTCAACATTCAGACATATTTTCAATGAGATACAGGTAATTGACGAATTAAAGGAAACAGCTACCCTGTAGCTCAGTTGGTAGAGCATGGCGCTTGCAAAGCCAGGGTTGTGGGTTAGTTTCCCACGGGGGGCCAGTATGAAAATGTATGCACTCACTAACTGTAAGTCGCTCTGGATAAGAGCGTCTGCTAAATGACTAAAATGTAAATGTAAATAAAGTGTCTTAATAGGGCGTTGGGCCACCACGAGCCAGAACAGATTCAGTGCACCTTGGCATAGATTCTACAAGTGTCTGAAACTCTATTGGAGGGATGTGACACCATTCTTCCACAAAACATTCCATCATTTGGTCTTCTGTTGATGGTAGTGGAAAACACTGTTTCAGGCGCTGCTCCAGAATCTCCCATAAGTGTTCAATTGGGGTGAGATCTGGTGACTGAGATGGCCATGGCATATGGTTTACATCATTTCCATGCTCATCAAACCATTCAGTTACCATTCGTGCCCTGTGGATTGGAGCATTGTCATCTTATAGGAGCATAGCCATGGTAGCCAAAATAATGGCCTGCCCAGAATTTCTATATATGACCCTAAGCATGATGGGATGTTAATTGCTTAATTAACACAGGAACCACACCAGTGTGGAAGCACCTGCTTTCAATATGCTTTGTATCCCTCATTTACCTGTGTTTCCATTTGGCAGTTACCTGTATCTACCTTCAGTATAAGTTATATGTTGAGGAATGTGAGACATATCGTCAGTGGTTAAAACATACTGTACATCTATTATTCTGTAACTAGAATTCTAAAAAGAAAAACATCATTAGCATTGTTCTCTGCATTTAAAAGCAGAATAGCAGGCTCTAAGTCCCTGCCACCCAGAAATGGCCTTTTACAAATAACTTTTGACTGAATACTGTAAATATCCCTAGGGGCTGCAACATGGCAGCCCCTATACATAACAGAGAGAAAAAGATAAAAGAACTTCTGCATTCCTCAGTAAATGTGACATTTTACTTCAATGTCCAGAACTAATCGCCCATAACACAATGAAGCAGACAAACCCCATAGGCTATTACAATTGCCATGGCAATGAAAGAAATAGCTAGTAGAGATAGTGTTTGTTGAGTGCCTAGAGGTGTATGTATAGGGTACTGTAAATTTAATTGTTCACACTATCTTGGTTTGTGTGTTTTAACAAAATGAAATTATATTGCATGTTGTTGGATGGATGTAATATAGGTAAGTCAGCATTTAGGGAATGAATGAAGACCTAAGTATGTTGTAGATTTCCGTGGTGACATAGAGAGAAAGGTTCAG
The DNA here is from genome assembly GCF_020615455.1 of Coregonus clupeaformis. NCBI lineage: Eukaryota > Metazoa > Chordata > Actinopteri > Salmoniformes > Salmonidae > Coregonus > Coregonus clupeaformis. The sequence continues at coordinate 57,573,760 of NC_059199.1, read as the reverse complement.
AATAAGGCCTAACCAGACAAACCGTAGTAGCGTTTACATGTACAGACACTGCAACATGACCGTTTAATAGCTGACATGTAGTGGAAAAGATGAGGCCTGTATAGAGTGAAAGGGGAACTAAGCTGTTCTCATGTCTGGGGAGGAGGTAGTACACAATATGGGGGTCTTGACCCATTTGGACCCCCATCTCTGGTTCCCATGCTCTCCATCTCACAATAGAGAGGCCCGGCGGTCGGGTCAAGTCTGCACAGAGCCTGCTGTTGGAACGCTTTGGACCGCTGCCCGACCACAGCTGCCGCAGGTCCGTTACAGAACCACAGTTTTGGAAGTCGAAAACATTCACATGGTAGATACATGAAAGTCAATGGTGTGGAGTGGCAGGTGACCAAGTTTTCCCTACATAGCAATGGGCCAATGGACTAGACACTACTGTATCACACCACTCTGTCTGCTATTATATATAATAATGGATGTTGTAGACTCTACTGACCTCTGAAACACGTGCCAATGGCTCATACACTCAACATGGACTGAATAAACATGTCAGGGGCAATACTGTTGAGACCTAAGTCAGTTGAGGGGATACAACATTTTGATTGGGTGCTTAGATTCCTAAATAGGCATCAAGTCAGTGGAGTATGATCTGACGATGATTGATGATATATGTTGCCGTCATACTAATCATTACATTTACATTTCAGTCATTTAGCAGACGCTCTTATCCAGAGCGACTTACAGTTAGTGAGTGCATACATTTTTCATACTGATGCGCGACAAATGCCAATATCGGTCAAATGACTTGAATGAGATCTGTGCCACAAATGCTAAAACGTTACCATGTGACAACAGTGCAAGGGAAACCAACGAATGTTGTTGTCCTACCTTGTCCATAGACTGGCTTACAGGGTAAGGAAACCAATGTCATTGTAATTTGGGTGAACTAACTGGCCAAGAAATACACCCATGCTAATGTAAAGCTTATGGGAGTGTCTGAATTCCAGTTGGGATCAGAACAAATGAATTTACAGCCAGAATTCCAGACTCCTAAAAGATGTTGAGCAGATCGTGGTCCTGGGGAAGAATAGCAACACACACACACAGAGATCCGCTCAACTGAGTCTCCTACACAGACACCGTCACTAACAGCAGACTCTTGAGACCGTAACAACTGGCTCTGCTCGATAGCACATTTTCACCCTTCATACAATATAGAAATGTGTTTAGATATATTTATATTCAGAGAGATGTATCCCGTTCTTAGTTTATTGTCGATTCATTTAGTTTGTTCCTAAAACCGACAATTTTGGTCACACAGAAGGAATCTCTGCAGTACTTAAACAGAAAACGACAGGAACCACAGATAAAAAATCTTCATTATTATATCTGCGTCAATAGAGGAATCATGACACTAACAGCTATTGGAAATAGTAGAGGACTTGAGTGCAGGAAAAGACAGCGAGAGAGCGAGATGGAATGGGGGCCAGAGAGCTTTAGAGCAGCACAACAAAGCACTAAATACAAAAACATGACGATTCATGACTAATATACTCAGGGGAAGGCGGGGTGTTATAAAATCAAAACGTATAAAATGGCATGACACTTAATGGATGCATCTACACTGCATACTGCTGCAAACTACTCACTAGGCTAAATATACAGATACAGGGGCAGGGCTGGGGAGAGAGAGGTGGGACAGGAGACGTGTTAGTTGGATATACAGATACAGGGGCAGGGCTGGGGAGAGAGAGGTGGGACAGGAGACGTGTTAGTTGGATATACAGATACAGGGGCAGGGCTGGGGAGAGAGAGGTGGGACAGGAGACGTGTTAGTTGGATATACAGATACAGGGGCAGGGCTGGGGAGAGAGAGGTGGGACAGGAGATAGTTAGTTGCAACAGGAGAACAGAAGAGCAACACACACACTACTATGCCAGCATCAAGAGAGGGAGGGTAGCAGTTACCCCTAAGCCAATGACACATGGTCAGATACTTTTTCTATCCTCCTAATACATTAGGATTGAGGGTATGGTGCGTAATCTGATCCTAGATCTGTGGTTATGGGCAAGGGGGACAGTCGTCCACTAATTCAGTGCCTTGAGGAATAGATGGGGTAGAGGAATAGTAGACTACTATGGTAATGTAACTTGTGGCTTTAATTTGACCAGTGCTCAGTGGCTCTGCTCAGTAGGACCACATGAAGAAACTACATGTCATGGGGAGTGGAATGTAGTTTTTGTTTAGATTAAAAGAGGGAAAATACCCTTTAGATGCAGATGGTATTTTTTGTACTCCACAGGACGTTTGCATTATTTATACATACATGCGTTTAATCATTTCATAATTCTCAATACTTTTGAAAGCATGGTCCTGTTTTTTGTTTTGTTTTCATTTGTAAGCCCATTGGAAAAAAATACAGAAAAAACAGAAGTGATGGGAAGGTAGCGATCCCATGTTGTTGTCTTTCGCTCCTTGTTCCAGCCTCCTCCCTGTTGCGCCCCTCTTTCCACCCGATCGCGAGGGGGCAGTTAGCAGCGCGTCTCGTGTGTTGTGTCCTCTAGTTGTGTAAGTGGCTGAAAAACAAGTTGTAAGTCTTGTTGATTGGAGAAATAAACTCCAAAAGATTACCCACTGGGCACAAACTGGTTAAACCAACGTTGCTTCAATGTCATTTGTCAACGTATTGTGACGTGGAATCTACGTGGAAAATACAATGGATTTGAAAAAGTCATCAACTGTTGTTTTGAGGGTAAAATTTCAACCACAGGATTATATCATAATAATAATATGCCATTTAGCAGACGCTTTTATCCAAAGCGATTTACAGTCATGTGTGCATAAATGTTTACGTATGGTTGGTCCCGGGGATCAAACCCACTACCCTGGCGTTACAAGCGCCATGCTCTACCAATTGAGCTACAGAGGACCACGTCATCATGTTAACACATTTTCAACATAGACAAACCTTGTATAAAATATGTTTAATTTGAAACCACTTCAGATCCTCAACGTAATATCCACTATAAGAAAAAAATTATAGGCTAGGCAGCACCTCCTACTGGAGAATTGATCTATCTACAGCTACCCCTTTAGTCTCACATCCAAGGTTTTAACCAACACCTGCTTAGCTTTGATATTTGTCATTGACTATTACCGTGAGAATGATTGTTGAGGAATCTCCACTTAATCGATTAAATGCTGCTATCTAAGTCATTCCAAAGGGTAGATTAAACAGAGCAAATTAAATGTAACCATACTTTATCAATCATATTGTATATCATCAATGATGCTATTTAAGCCTATATAGCATTTGGAAAGTCATCAACAGCTATTGTTAAAATTCAGCCTATGATTAAACTAAAATTAGACAATACATATAGGCCTAGGGTTTCAATCTTTGGTTAATTTCAAATGGAATCTACAAGTTAATAATACATATTTTGGATTCACGTCTCCATCTCATCCAAAAATAAAAGTTAACGAGTAGGATCAAATCAAATCAAACTGTATTTAAAGTGCATTTAAAGTCTGACTTGATTTAGTCCTATTCTTTAACTTAGATTTTTGTTTGAAATGGATACATCAATCTAACATATCAATTATTATTTTGTAGATAAACTGGAATTAAAGCAATTGGTTGCGTTGTCAACCAAACACAATTCAATTTTACTTTTGTAAGACAGTTAATAGCCTAATGTTAAGACTATCTTACAAACTAACGTAACAGCATTTATTCAACCTTAAAATGAGTAACACATCCATGGCCACATTTTGAGGTTAGTGTAACAATAAATGTCTTCTTATGTAATCATAGAAAGCATTTATATTCAGGGTCACAGGTCTGTGGAAATCTTCACAATTGCTATAATAATCTGCACAGAATCTCAAATGGCATTGATCACTTGCACCATGTACTTTAATGTGGTCCTTTGTAGCTCAATTGGTAGAGCATGGCGCTTGTAACGCCAGGGTAGTGGGTTTGATCCCCGGGACCACCCATACATGAAAATGTATGCGCACATGACTGTAAGTCGCTTTGGATAAAACCGTCTGCTAAATGGCATATTATTTATTATTATTAATGTAATCCGCAATCCAGGTCATTTGGTTGTGCTATTAAATCAAGCATAGTGAAAACACATTAAGTTGTTGTATGAATAAACAAAGTATCAGATTTTCCATTGGAATTTGGTTGTGCTTTTAGATGGTTGATAGCATAGTGATAACACATTGGGAATTAAACAAACTTTTGTCTGTCTTTTTGAGTTGGTGAATATATGTTGTAATCTCATTGATCAACGTATCTACCAAATATTACCAAAATCTCCAGTTTGAAATGACATGGTGTGCCCAGTGGGTCCAGTGCATGGTTGGAATGTGGAGGCCATTTTGTTATTTTGTGACAGTTTTGTCCAAAAGTCAATATTCTGATCCATAGCTACTGCTTCTTATCATCAAAAAGATTGACATAGTTGGTCTGTGTACACAAACAAAATGGAAAGGGTTTAGTGCTTTGCCAAGACCAACATCCATTTCTTTGAGAAACAGAGATGTAAGCATGTGCAGGAATCTCCTCTGTCCACCACAATCACCCTAAAGGTCAAAGGTCAGTAAGACAGTTTGTCACAGAGCACTGCTCAAGACCAGACTCCAAACAAAGTTGTGATAAACATTGTCTGCAAAAGTAGTTTCTGGGTGGTCAAGGGCACTATGCCCATATTTCTTTTATTTTTATTAAGCGGAATTTGCATTGCCAGCATAGTCTACTAATGAATCCTCAGTAAAGAGAACACTTAATCTGAATCATGACCGACAGTTCACCGCAATGTAAACCAAATGTAGAAAGATTTTACCAACAATGAATAATCTAGATAAATCTGTGTTCATTAAAAACATATTAGGTGCTACATACTATAGTGGCCCTAAGGGGCAAAGTAATATATGCTACCAGCTACTTACCATTTAGGAAATTAAAGGTTGGCATGTTCTACACTAAACTTGTAAAACTAGAGATGTCTGACTCACTAATGACATGAATTTTACTCAATTATTCATGCCGATGACAAATTGCAAACTGAAACATTCATTGCTGCAGGTCATTACTAACACGCAAGTCATTGATTATGAGTGTCCATTTTGAAGCTAACTTAGTGCTCAATGGAAGAGTTTACTATGCATGTTGTACTGTTTATTTTGTTACTAGAACTGTTATTCGATCTCACTTTCCAAGGGATTTGGTAGTATTTCCTTATTTTTATTTGGTTAGTCTGTCTGTCTGTCTGTCTGTCTGTCTGTCTGTCTCTCTCTCTCTCTGTCTCTCTCTCTCTCTGTCTCTCTCTCTTCGCTCTCTCTTTCTCTCTCTCTCTCTGGATGATGCATTGAGATGCAGGCTGACATCTATAAACTCAGACAGAGCCATCCGTCCGCCGCTGGAAGATAATAACATCACTTGATATATGAAGAGCGGGCTCCTTCTTTATTTTGGTTATTTCCTCTCGCCCGCCTTTTTATCGAATCAAAAAAAGAGCTGGAGATAAGAAACGCAGGCATATTCTCTCTGTTATGCTAAACCTACTGTTTCTGCTTCACAACTGACTGCCCTAAAATACCCCCCCAACAGCTCTCCTCCAAAATGATGAACAAGCAAGACTGACAACTTTGAGAGAGGCAGCAACCCTATTTGAATATGGCAGAATGTGCCGAAGCAAGCAATCTGTAGGTGCGTTTTTTTAAATTCTCATCCACATTATTTCACTTCAAAGGAAAGCAAACAAACATGACCAGATCAAAGCGATAATTACTTTGTGGCATCCCGAATTCTAAAATGGAAATCATCTCATTCAATGTACTTTTGAAAACTTGTGATGGTGAAATAAGGCCTTGCCATGAGTTGCATGGAATCTGTTAGATAAAAATTTGTTGAAAGGGAGGGGGGGCTTGCCCTTCTGAAGACAGGTTTGGAAAGACAGAATTCTGCTCCTTTGAAATTCTAATGAGTTTACTGGAACTAAACCAGGGCAAGCCACGAGAGCATTGATTCCAAACAAGCTTAAAAAAATGTTTTGGTTAAAAACAGAACATACAGTAGGCTACATATAACATGCAAACGACCCATTTAGCTTAGTGTCTGAAATATATTTTGGGGGATAAATGTACAGTATTCTAGGCAGATTCTAAGTTTGTTAGAGAAATGTGATTGCGCTGAATAAGAAATGTATTATCTATACGCTGTTCAACCACATTAGTTGAAGAGCTCCAGGAGCAGAAGCCTGTAGATATACACTACATGACCAAACGTATGTGGACACCTGCTCGTCGAACATCTGATTCCAAAATCATGGGCATTAATATGGAGTTAGTCCCCCCTTTGCTGCTATAACAGCCTCCACTCTTCTGGGAAGGCTTTCCACTAGATGTTGGAACATTGTTGCAGGAACTTGCTTCCATTCAACCGGTCAAGTTCTTCCACACTGATCTCAACAAACCATTTCTGTATGGACCTCACTTTGTGCACGGGGGCATTATCAAGGTGAAACAGGAAAGGGCCTTCCCAAACTGTTGCCACAAAGTTGGAAACACAGAATCGTCTAGAATTTAATTGTATGCTGTAGCGTTAAGATTTCCCCTTCACTGGAACTAAGGGGCCTGAACCATGAAAAACACCCAGACTATTTTTCCTCCTCCACCAAACTTTACAGTTGGCACTATGCATTGGGGAAGGTAGCGTTCACCTGGCATCCGCCAAACCCAGATTTGTCCGTGGTACTGCCAGATGGTGATGGTCCAATGGCGGCGAGCTTTACACCACTCCAGCCGAAGCTTGGCATTGCGCATGGTGATTTTAGGCTTGTGTGCGGCTGCTCTGCCATGGAAACCCATTACATGAAGCTCCCGACGAACAGTTCTTGTGCTGACGTTGCTTCCAGAGGCAGTTTGGAACTCGGTAGTGAGTGTTGCAACCGAAGACAGATGATTTTTACGCGCTAGGCGCTTCAGCACTCGGCGGTCCCGTTCTGTGAGCTTGTGTGGCCTACCACTTCGCGGCTGAGCCGTTGTTGCTCCTAGACATTTCCACTTCACAATATCAGCAATTACAGTTGACCGGTGCAGCTCTAGCAGGGCAGAAAGTTGATGAACTGACTTGTTGGAAAGGTGGCATCCTATGACGGTGCCACGTTGAAAGTCACTGAGCTCTTCAGTAAGGCCATTCTACTGCCAAAATATTTGTCTATGGAGATTGCATGGCTGTATGCTCATTTTTATACACCTGTCAGCAACGGGTGTGGTTGAAATCCACTAATCTGAAGGGGTGTCCACATATTTCTGTATATAGAGTGTATACCAGAGGGCAAACCTGTTTTTGTTTCCTCAATACGTAACAATGCAGATGGTGAAAATAAACCTTTTCCCACCATCAACGTTTCTTTAAGAAAAAAACCTGCACTAAAAACTGTACATCCCTGTACATGAAATGTACAATTTCTAAGCTGTGAAACGGCACAAAAGTCTGGCACGGACTCCATGGAAACCCAGTTGGGTGAATTACCTTTCACTTCCATGGAAGAGGGGGCGACAGTCAGTCGCGCACCAACCAGTTTGTAGTGTGAGAGTATTTTTGAGCTAGAAGTAATTCAGCTGTCTGGCACCTGATGTTACAGGAGGCGTTTAGTCATGGTTAATTTAGACTCTGTTTTCTGTCTTTTGTAGAGCACTATCCCCGGGGATGAACTAGTGAGAAAGTGAACGACCAAATGGAGAAGAAGCAAAGCGAAAGAGAGATCTAGAAATAGAGAGAATGACAGAGGAGACTGTCATTATTTTAATGCCAAAGCAAAGCTTTTATCAGCCTAGGGGCCAGGCTCAATCAGTGGCAGAGGGTTTCTGTAAAATCAGACATTCACCATTTGCTGTCCTCCTGTGATCTTGACACGCCAATAAGCCCTAATTATGTACGGCCCCGCAATCACCAGGCTAATCTAATCTAGCTGTTGTTAGCCGCCTACTCGCATCAATGGAGGAAACATCCCGGAGGAGGATGATTGAAGGTCAAATGTCCAGCTGACGGCTGCATGTGGATTCAGTTACTCAGGTAACTATGGTGCCCGCTCTCCGCTGTCGTTGGAGGGATATGACTCAAGCCTCTCAAGGGGAGAAAAAAAAGTTGGTCAATTTAAGTGTGAAATTAATTGCTCCAGGCACACTGAAGCAACACAAAATCTGATTTGATTTCAGGATGATAGATCCTCCTATAATTTACCCAGGATGATCTATGATGAGCAGATCCTGAGTAAGTCCACTCGATCCTAATACCTGGTGGGCTGGTCTTATTGTATCACATAGCACACCTAACTCGACCTATGTTACTATGTAAACATCAATGGATTGTGGTAGGTGTTCTTTTTTTCTTTGAGTCTGTCATTTGAACCCATCTGACAACGCCTATTTTCACACATGTTGGCTGTCTATCCCCTTTCCAGCTCATTGGGTCTCAGATCGTACCACAACAGAGCAGGGGTGGTTGGTCATGACCCATCAATCACAGTTTGTCATGTGTCTTCGTTCCTTCGGAAGAGTGTGACAGTGCTCCCTTGGCTGTCAAAGTGGAGTGGTGGATGGGTTTTATTTTACGTTACATATAATATAATATATTTTGAAATGATGCAATTAGATGCAAATAGGAAAGGTTTTAAAATGTAGTATCAACGATATTCTTTATAGCAATATACTGGATATTGCTCATTAGTATTTGTTAATATTTCTACTTTCCACAATGTGCTCATCTATGATGGATTATTATAGGATCTCATGCATGTGTGTCCATAATGTGCAAATGTGTATTCATGTATGAATCGGTTTGATGATATTATTACCCAAAGTAGACCTTCCTATCCACCAAGACCATCCTCAAAGATTTGAAACGGCACGTCAAAATTCAGCATGGTCTGTAACTTCCCAAAACAAGCCCTGCTTATGTTGTAGCACTGTTGGGGGTTTATTAACGGAAGTCTCTCAGCTGCCACACTAGTAATTACCAATTACCTTCTCTGCCAGTGTAGTGTAAGGCTGCAGCTCTATTGGTTATGGTTATTATCTCAGTAATAAAATGTAATGAGGATTTGTTTGAATATTACGGTGAGACATTTGTAATCCTCTGGGTTCATGCTGCTGCCATCTTGCATACTAAGACGGAAGAGCAATTTCAATTTCTCTCACTATTCGATTAATAGAGCACATCACTGGATGTCTCCCAACTTCACCTTGGATAAGCGCCTGACGTGACATTTTCATTTGCATGCTCATGAGAGAGTTAAGTTAGAAATGTACTCAGCGTTCATAAATAAGTTATACTGTGATGAAGATTATAGTTTCACTCAAACCGTCTTTTAGTTGGATGGTCATGCATTTTTATTGGAATGTGATGCTATTTGAACTGTATTATGTGTTACACTGTATATGACTGTGGGTTTTGAATGATATTATTACCGGTTATGTTATCAAGAGCATTATGCTGTATCCTATTCTGGTTTAGCAGATGCTATTTTTGTATTTCGATTGATGGACATACTTTCTCTGTGAAAAAATATTTGCCCCCTTTTCTCTATTTTTGCATATTTTTGATAGTGAATGTTATCAGATCTTCAACCAAAACCTAATATTAGATAAAGGGAACCTGAGTTTACAAATAACAAAACAAATTGATACTTATTTTATGTATTTCATTAACAAAGTTATGCAACACCCAATTCCCCTGTGTGAAAAAGTAATTGCCCCTTACATTCAATAACTGGTTGTGCCACCTTTAGCTGCGATGACTGCAGCCAAATACTTCCTGTAGTTGTTGATCAGTCTCTCACATCGCTGTGGAGGAATTCTGGCCCACTCTTGCGTGCAGAACTGCTTTAACTCAGCGACATTTGTGGGTTTTCAAGCATGAACTGTTCGTTTCAAGTCCTGCCACAACATCTCAATTGTGATTAGGTCTGGACTTTGACTAGGTCATTCCAGAACTTCAAATGTGTTGCTTTTTAACCATTTTCATGTAGACTTGATTATGTATTTTGGATTATTGTCTTGCTGCATGACCCAACTGCGCGTCAGCTTCAGCTCACAGACAGATGACCTGACATTCTACTGTAAAAGTCTCTGATACAGAGCAGAATTCAAGGCAAGTTGTCCAAGTCCAGAGGCAGCAAAGCATCCCCAAACCATCACACTACCACCATCATGCTTGGAATGCAGTGTTTGGTTATCGCCAGGCATAATGGGAGCTATGTCATCCAAAAAGTTATACTTTTGACTCATCTGTCCATAGAACATTCTTCCAAGAGTCTTGATGATCAACCAGGTGCTTCCAGGTGCTTTTTAGCAAACTTGAGTCAACTTTTTGGAGGAGATGGCTCCCATTATGTCTGGCGAAAACCAAACACTGTCTCAAGCGCTGCTCCAGAATCTCCCATAAGTGTTCAATTGGGTTGAGATCTGGTGACTGAGACACACACACCCTTTAAACCCCCTATGGTCCTTTGAGACCTTTTTCAAAGTCACCAAGGTCTCTTCTTCTAGCCATGGTAGCCAAAATAATGGGCAACTGGGCATTTTTATACATGACCCTAAGCATGATGGGATGTTATTTGCTTAATTATTCAGGAACCACACCTGTGTGGAAGCACCTGTTTTAATGAGCTAAAATTGAAATTTAATGAATCAATTTCCTGACAACTTCAGTTGTTATGGCAATTCGATATTGAATATTTTTTCTACCCTTTAATCCAACTCCTGAATCTATACAAACCCAAAATAATGGGAAGTTGTATGTAGACACTGGTCCAGGATCAGTTCTTTGGGGATACTATTTCTGCCAGGCAGGCAGACAGTAAAGCAGCCCAGTCAGGCTCTAGTCGAGTGTGCACCCCATTATAAGGGGAGCTTACGACTTTATCTGCCTCCCTTTCTGAAGAGGTAACGCTCCAATAACTCTCATGCTGCCTCTAATTGAATACTACCTGCTTCATTTTCCCACCACTTCAGACTTATTGGACACACTTTTTTATCTTCCTAAAAATGCTGTGCTCCTGAATAACTCTGGAGCTGCTGCCAAGGAATACTTATATCTGCGGCCCAAGGACTCACTGTAGTCACGTATACAATAGCATAATTGATTATGGCCTTCACTGATGTATAGCTAGAAATGCTTTCGGGAGGGCACAATTTGTCAACTAGCCGTACCCGATGTGGGGACATGTCTCACAAATATGGCAATTATCTCAAGGGAGTAAAAGTAAAGTGTCTACCAAATGTGTATATATAAATTCAATTAAGGTGTGCCTTATAACATTAAAGTTGCACATTACTCAATAATAATTTTTTCATATATTCTACATTGGTCCACATTTGATACAGTCTCACAAAATGTCACCATGCAAGTTTTCATGACACATTGCTTTTAGTAACCTAATTCCCAAAGTATCATGATGATCTTTTGAACACATCTCTCTGGTTTATATGAAAATAGATAAGTAATATTAGTGATGGAGACAAAATGGCGGCTTATCTGTTTTTCATCCATCATATTTATAGCATAGTACACACAGCGAGGAACAAAGCACTATTAATCATGACTCATGTTGAATCCATTATGATTTTCATATCTTACTCCCTCTGGTTGTTTATATATAGGAACTACTTGTCTGGGTCAAGGCTTTCCTGATTGCTTACTGCCTCTCTCTCTTAAATGTCCCCTCATTCAAGTGTCACACTCAGCACAGGTAAACGTGACCAAGTCGCCCTGTTTTTGTTGCGATGTCATAAAGGGCCCCGCACTATGACAGACCTTAGGTGGAAGCTACATGTATATTACCAGATACTTGCTATTGGGTTTGAAACATCATCCTAAAGGATATCTTTAATGCCTCTATTTTGTTGACTTGGTCATGCAATTTTGAACAGCTTGCCCCTATCATTCCCTTTGTTTTGTTACAAATTCAACCCTTTCCAGTATCTCTGTGGCGGTGGCAAAGCAGTGGCATAGTTAGCTCAACCTATTCAAACAATTCCGATGACAGTCTCATAATCTACTAATAGACTACTTTCAGGGCAAATGGAAAAATAGAGGTATGTCTTAAAAGAGTGAAGGTATCCACAGTTGTGAGTTCAGTCTCTGTACTATCAACCAAAAACCTTGGGCTTGATCTATGTAATCGCACAAGTCTCTTTGCTGTAGGCTACTGCAGGAATAGAGTGTAGAATACATGAGGTTCAAGGAATAATCTCTGAAAAAAATACTAAGAGAGCACAAGATTTGAGAAGATCGGCCTTGTGAGGGTTGATCGAAGCAAACCTCTTTGCATGTGAATATTTTGTTTCTTTGTTTAGCCTCCACCTGTGTTCATGTGCTCAGCTGCTCAGTTAGTGTTCAAGTTTAACGCATCTCATCGAACCCACCACTCTCTATTGTATGGTTTCTTGTAGTACCTGCTACCTATTGCTTTGTCCCTTTAAGAAAATTGCATTAGGACCATCTTGTGTTGTAAACCCAAGGGCTCTCTGAAAATATTGCTTTGGCACCTTTCAACACTCCTCATTATCACATCTATGCACTCATCCACTCACTTACACTACTGATTACTGACTACACACACCATTGTTAATTGTATAAAGTTGGCTCAGTAAAGTTCAGTTCTGTGAAGTTCAGAGGGTTGCATCTCAGACAATAAGTCATTGTCTTGTTCTATCTGGGATTATCCCAGCTACAAATGAGCATTATTAATTAAATGCTAACCGGATAACAAACAGACCAGGAAATGACTCCACCATGGATTATAGCAAAGGTTGCACAGATCGGTGAAACCGATTCTGTGAGAAAAGCATCAGAAATTTCGAGTCAGGGTAAGTAGGGGGGCAGCGCCCTCAAACAACAACAGGAAGGGAAATAATTAAATTGCTAATCCCTTTCCATAGAGTGTTGTATCTCATCAAGATTTGAAGGATGCGTTTGTTGCAATCGGTATCTCTCCCTCGCCGAAATCATCAAGCTCCCACAACAAATGGTGCCTGGCATGTATATTTCATTAAAATCCCTGGTTTTCTTATTCACTGTGAAAATATGCTTTGCTCCCCTTTCCTGGGCCCTCGGAACAACGGGAAGATGTGAAATCGCACAGAAGAAAAAACAAGCCGACTCCACTGTGGAGAAATGGGACATCTAACAAAACAGTATGTTCAAATAACAGTGCACACATTCCCCATGTGCTGTGGATGATAGGCTTGTGAATTAATTCCTCACAGACCAACATCAAACCTGCGCATGCCATAATATAGTATTTTGTCCCTGTCAGTAATGTTTTTTTGTTTAGTCTCTTTTTTTTTGTGCACTTCATCAGCTGCTCAACATGTTCCAGATTCTTATGGGAAAAAAAATAGATAAGAGTGCATGGTGCCAGGAAAGACAATGAATAGACTGAAGTCTAATAGTGCCAATGTGAAAATATGAACTCTAGCTAGCAAAGTTGGCTCTTGTTTGGTGAATTGCGCTAGCAAGTCTCTGGTTAATTATCTAGAACAAACACACAATTCCCATTCCATTCCCCCTAAAATAATTTAGGCGACTATAAATAGTATAAAACAAGTGTCATATATGTTGCATTTGCGCTCTTACAGTACAATAGTCTTCAACCAATACCTAAACTTGAGTGGAGTACACCTTCTATATGACTGTCTGTGGGCATGGAGTCGTACTCTTCCAGCAGAACTAATGATACAGGGGTAGATGTGTATGTTTGCTTTGTATGTGTGTGTACGTGTCTCCAGCTGGGCTCTGAGACATATGGCTGGGCAGATGGTATTGCACGGTGGGAAGAGTGTGTCTCTGGTCGGCTGGCACAGCTGGCAGAAGCTGACAGAGCTTTGGGCTCCTCTCAATGCCAGCCAGCCAGGTGTGTGTGGGAGGGTGGGCACACCGCCACAGAGATACAGGAAAGGATTGAATTTGTAACATAACATTTCCCATTTGAGTCAAGGAATGAAGGCACCAAAGGAACCGTAGGGCTGTTGACGGATGCATATAAACTGGAAAAGCTGTGCCAATTTCGCTTCAACGGTGTGGTCGTCGACTAAGCTTGTGAATGAGTGTCAGTGTCGGAAAAAAGCTAAAAGTAGTTGCTCGTCTCTAACTATTGCAATCCATGTATCGTAAATGTCAACATTTCGATTGTTTAAGAGGCCATCTTGAACAGTCTTCTCTATTATGATGGATTTCAGAGAGAAATATTGACCTTGAACTCTGTAGGATGTTGTGACAGATATTTGAATTTATTGGCTCTTAATATCTATATTGTGATGGTTATCCCCCTTGTCAGACCTTGTCATGATATACTGTATTTCTACTCTATGAAAGTCATATGAATTGTGATATATCTCTGACAGATGTGAATGATGATGTAATTTATATAGTGAAAGACATAATTAGAACGACAAATTAACTTGAATGTGAATAGTTTGGGTAGCTGTTTTCTCAGGACAGAAGGTTCCTCTGTAGATGATTTAATTAATATTCAAATGCAAATCAAAAGGTGGTTTGTTTTACTGGCAAATGTCCAATAATTGCTTGGCAGATATCTTAGGAAAGGAAATAAACTACACGTGTCAGAATTATAATATTAGATGTGAATGTTGATGAGTAGTTTACCATCGATTCTGACAACTTATCTTAGCGCAATATTAACTTACCTCAGGGGTCTCCAACCTTTTCTAGCATGAGAGCTACTTTTTTTTTAATGAAACATGTCGTGAGCAACATTTGTTTTGTTTTATAGCTTTCAAATAGGCACATTCTTCTCTTCTGCTGTGCCCTGCAACTCTTTCCCGGGTCCTTGGTGTACAAGATGTGTTTTTTGTCAATATACCTGGTAAAACAATGGTTAATAAACAACTCTATGGCGGCCCCATAAAATGTGCTTTTGTATGTTCCGGAATTCTGTTCTCGGTTAGATTTTCATTTTTTTTTACTCTCAATATTACAATTATTAATTGAGAAACAAAGACAATTCATGTTCTCAGTTCATGTCAATGTCAAGCATCATCAGAAGACAACTTTTGAGGTCGGAAAAAAAAATCCTCTTTAATTGCGCATTAAGCAAGAGAGGAATGTGTTGGCCTACTGCTGCAGCACGTTTTTTTAAGCCAATTGTGGCTAACCAGGAGTGGGATGTTTATGTTTATGACAGTTTGCGATGGAACACATGAAAAAAATGCATGTACTTTCAGAATTGCTTGGCAAGTTACTCATAGGTGGGCAGCAAGCTACTGCACGATCTACCTGTTGGAGATCCCTGACTTACCTTATATTAGCACATTAGCTACTTAATAGATGTTTACATACACATTGACCTGATAGCAGTATTATCAATTATTTTTACCCTCTTTTGAAAACGTAAACTACAAGTTAACGTGACATACACAATATCAGGTCTCTGTAATGTTTCCCAATATCAGCTGAGGAAGTCGCCGTCGTGACCTCATGCTGGGCTTGTCAGATGCACCTGCCTGTTTGTTGCTATCAGTGTGGGAAACCCTTTCCCAGGATGCCTCTGGAGCTCCCGTCACAGACCTCATCCTCCTCTCCACGCACCCTGACCCAGGCGGGTGGCCGATCAAGGGGAACAGGGAAACAGATGTCCAGTGAAACCTCTCTTTCTCCCCTACTGTTGGGAAACCTCAAGCTAGGTTGGTGCTGTATTTCCTGTCCCATGTGTATGTACCATCAACCCCAAGGGGGGAAACAGCGGCCCATTTCAAAGTGGTTGTGACTGTGTGGACGTTGGGAGGGACAGAGGCGGATGACAAGAGGACGACACTGAGCAGATGATGGTGTAACAGACTGACCATGTAACATGATTGGAGACTTGGGCCTTACTTCCTCCAAACTGCCATTTTGTTGGTGTACATTTTTAAACCGTTGTTTCCTTGAACCTTGGTTTTGAGCTTTGGTCTCCCAGAAGCCGCCACTGCCTAAGATACAGAGCTCTAGCCCCCAGTTCTCAGACCTTACTAAGACTGTCTATAGGCATTTTGATATGTTCAATTATGGAGAAGTGTTCTGTTATGCCACACATAACCTCTATATAACTAGAAGGGAGAAAAAGGGAGAAAGAGAATTGTATAGGAGGAGGAAAAGGCCCCTGGTGGAATACACAGTCCTCATTTGTGTTTCATTTATTAGGTTCAAATATCACATCTGGAGAGGCCCCGGTAGAAATCCCCTCTAGTTTTATGATCTGTCAGCCCACTGGTTTTATAGGAGGGCTACGGCAGCCAGGTACCTCGCCAATGGCGCCTGAAATAAGCACAACGGCCTTGTGAATGGCATGTTTTCTCTCCCCCTTTCCCTTTCTCATTCCTCCCTTGTTTTCTCCCCGTAGACCCACCTCTCTTCTGTAATTCTTTATTTCACTTGTTTCTGAATCTTTTCACTCTTTTAATCACTCGTTCTTTACCTCCTGCTGCCATAATTGCTCTTTTGCTTCATTAATCTGTAAATGTTTCTTATCATAAGGATATGCCATAGATGTCATCACAATATGAACCCAAAACGAAGCGAAAAGCTGGATTAAAATAAATTTCTCCCTGGAGAATAAAACAAATATCAATGGAGCAAAATGGGCGGATTTTATGGGTCTATAATCCGTAGATTGTATTGAACTTTAGAAATGAATGGGATAATAAGTAATTAAATGTTCACCTCATATATGAGGACTGCCTTTAGATAACTAGGCCAAAAATTAGCTTTTCCTTGCATAGCCTGAAACATCCCAGAATCTATTGCATAATTTGTTGATAAACGTGTTTACATTGTTAAAGGAATGCTGGATGGTGGGGAGCTAAGAATCTTCCCCTTCAAAGTTAGAAGATAGAGCTTTTAGCCGCATTGTAAGTCATGTTATGCTAACTTGGCTATTTGATATTACAGTTTGCTGACAGAGTTAGTCAATATGAGCAGAACTGCTCTGTTTATTCTCATACCAGTCACCCAAGAAAACAACTCCCAGTGATTCTGACATTCATGGATTGGATGTGTGAGTCTGTCCTAGTATGGACACTGTAAAGGTGAATGGTAGGTTTCATTTATTTATGAACAGTTTTAGAGAGATATCAATCATTCATAGAGCCACAGTGACAGAACCACATTGTAATACAAAATCCTAATTTCTGTCAACCATCAAATATAGCAATTCGCATTTCAAGATCTGTTTAGCATCATCTCCAGACTTATTTGTTATGAACAATAAATTAACCACAACCATAATGGACATCTAGTTAGACATGGGTCTAACTATTTACTGTTAGGATAGTTTCAGTGTAAAATGTTTTTGGATACATTTTATTAAAAAATACCACTGAGAACCAAAAACCAATATAGAATTGAAAAGTATTTTTCAGTGGGCGACATGTCGTTGATTGCGTGCGTGGAATACTCTTCAATATGAGCCAAATGGGAGCTTAGCTGTCATCTTCATTTGCAGTCAGCCTAAGTGTTACATTGTCATCAGCCTCAATGGCAGGAGGTTGACTGTGGGAGAGAAGACAAATGAGACAATTAGCATACTCAGATAGGAGTGTGATTGTGATACTGTAACACGGGATTCCAAATGGGTTGTGTAGGTGGCATTGTGCATTGCGCATCATGCCATCAATGTGGTAATGGTATGTGTATGTATGGCTTTATACATGCTTCCCATTAGTGGAGAAACAATAATTGAACAGGCGGTCTCATATGTACAGTAGATGTATCTTATGTTGAAGAGCAGTCATTATAGCATAAATACTATGTAGGATCATGATACACCTGAATTGGTGCAGCAGCAAGGGGTCATGATACGTCAATTGTGAGAAGAGGTTAACACCATGTAACCACGTATTTGAACAAGTCTCTCTTGCAAAATAGATTTTTATCTTCATGAGAATAACCTGTATAAAAAGGTTAAATGGATTACATTTAGATGTTATGTCACTGGCCTACATACAATACCCCATAATGTCAAAGTGGAATTAGGTTTTTCAATTTTTTTACAAATTAATTAAAAACGAAGAGCTGAAATGTCTAGAGTAAGTATTCAAGCCCTTTCTTATTGCAAGCCTAAATAAGTTCAGGAGTAAAAAATTGCTTAACAAGTCACATAATAAATTGCATGGATTATAAGTGTTTAACATGATTTTTTAATGACTACCTCATCTCTTTACCCCACACGTACAATTAACTCTAAATTACCTCAGTCGAGCAGTGAATTTCAAACACGGATTCCACCACAAAGACCAGGGAGGTTTTCCAATGCCTATTGGTATAGGAGCAGTAGCAGCAATAAAAATAAAAATAAAAATTGAATATCCCTTTGAGCATGGTGAAGTTATTAATTACACTTTGGATGGTGTATCAATACACCCAGTCACTACAAAATATAGGCCTCCTTCCAACTCAGTTGCCGGAGAGGAAGGAAATCTCTCAGGGTGTCACAAGTGTAGAGAGGAGTAGGCAGTCGCAGGTTTAGAACTACTGAATTTATTAAAGCACCATAGCTTAAAGCGGGACAAAACCCACTGTGCAAAACATAAAATACTCAGGAAATAGTAGGAGAGATTCCTCTCAGGAAAACAAGCAACATATACAATGACCGACAAAGACAAATGACAGAGGGAGTATATATACAATGATTGAGTGGGGATTGGAACTAGGTGTGTGTAATGATGACGAGACAAGTCCGGGGTTGATGAGTGAAGGGCATTTGCCAGCAGCAGGTTCGGCAGCAGCTAGAAGGCCGGCGACGCCGAACGCCTGAGCTGGACAGGAGGGGGAGCCAAAGTGAAGGCTGGTGTGACACAGGGATTTCACCATGCAGAAATCGCTCCGCCATTTTCTGGTTGCTAAAACTCTAATAGTTTGCCTAATTTCAGTTTATGTGACAAAATAAACTAACATAGTGTACAGAATCATTGTACCATCTAAACCACTGTGAAATATATTTTCCTTAACAATAAATATTGTTGTTTGAAGCTGGTGTACAAAACCGAAAGTAAAAGACGCAAAAACTAAACGTAAGAACAGGAAGCATAGAAATAGAACAGATCTACCGCTTCTTGGACTTGTTTTCAAGTAGAAGGATAGATCTATAACTCAAATTTCTATGTGAATTTGGCCAGGTCGCTCAAAAAGTTACATATTGCCACTTTAAAACAGTTACAGAGTTTAATGGCTGTGATAGGAGAAAACTGAGGATGGATCAACAACATTGTATTTACTCCACAATACTAACCTAACTGACAGACTGAAAAGAAGGAAGCCTGTACAGAATAAAATTATTCCAAAACATGCAACCTGTTTGCAACAAGACACTAAAGTAATACGGCAAAGCAAATTACTTTTTGTCCTGAATACAAAGTGTTATGTTTGGGACAAATCCAATACAACACGTTACTGAGTACCACTCTTCATATTTTGGTTGCTGCATCATGTTATGGGTATTACATTTACATTTCAGTCATTTAGCAGACGCTCTTATCCAGAGCGACTTACAGTTTGTAATCGTTAAGAACTGGGGAGGTTTTCAGGACAATAAATAAATGGAGCTAAGCACAGGTAAAATCATAGCGCAAAACCTAGTTCAGTCTGCTTTCCACCAGACACTGGGAGATTAATTCAACTTTCAGCAGGACAATAACATAAAACACAAGGCCAAATCTACACTGGAGTTGTTTACCAAGAAGACAGTGAATGTTCCTGAGTAACAGTTTTGACTTAAATCTACTTGAAAATCTATGGCAAGACTTGAAAATGGTTGTCTAGCAATTATCAACAACACATTTTACAGAGTTTGAAGAATTTTGAAAAGAATAATGGGCAAATGTTGCACAATCCAGGGGTGGAAAGCTCTTAGAGACTTACCCAGAAAGGCTCACAGCTGTAATCACTACCAAAGGTGCTTCTACAAAGTATTGACTCAAGGTTGTGAATACTTATGTAAATTACATATTTCTGTATTTCATTTTCAATACACTTGTAAAAATGTTCCTTTTTTTTTTTTTTACTTTGTCATTATGTGGTATTGTGTGTAGACAGGTGAGAACATTTTTTATTCAATCTATAACACGTGGAATAAGTCAAGGAGTATGAATACTTTTTGAAGGCACTGTAACTTTTGGTCATATCTAATACAGTTATGGGCCTACTACAGTACATGTCAAAATCATACCTTTCCCTCGCCCAGTGAGTTTGTTTAAAATCCATCCATCTCCGGTGCAGTATGCTCACAGCACCTACCTGCAGCACAGATGGTAGGCCGCCTCCCCCTCATTATCGCTCCCTGGGAGATGGAAAAGAGAGGAAATTGCCTCCCAATTACAGAGGGAGCACTTTGCGGCCTGCTGTCAGTATTACAGAACAGAGAGCTATAATTACAGGGGTGGAATTCTGATTTACATCGCATGTAGATAGGGGTTCTCCCATCCCATCAACTTCCTTCCTTGAATAGGAGGATTTCGCTCAGTGAAGTCAGTGTCAAGGTCAGCCATGTTTACAAAAGGCTGTGCAAGGACAGCAGGCAAGTTAAGGACACTGGTAGGAGCAGTAATGTAGTTGGTGATATAAATGGAATGGGTATGGGAAAAGATAGAGGTTATACAGTATTTAAAAAAACTTGACATTGTAGAGTAGAGATTCCATTGACGTATCTTTATGTATTACTGTTTTGATGTATACTGAACAAAAATATAAACGCAACATGTAAAGTGTTGGTCCCATGTTTCATGAGCTGAAATAAAAGATCCCAGAAATGTTCCATAAACACAAAAAGCGTATTTCTCTAAACTATTGTGCACAAATGTGTTTAAATCCCTGTTAATGAGCATTTCTCCTTTGCCAAGATAATCCATCCACCTGACAGGTGTGGTTTATCAAGAAGCTGATTAAACAGCATGATCATTACACAGGTGTACCTTGTGCTGGGAACAATAAAAGGCCACTCTAAAATGTGCAGTTTTGTCACACAACACAATGCCACAGCTGTCTCAAGTTTTGAGGGAGCGTGCAATTGGCATGCTGACTGCAGGAATGTCCACAGCGCTGTTGCCAGAGAATTGAATGTTCATTTCTCTACCATAAGCCTCCAACATAGTTTTAGAGAATTTGGCAGTATGTCCAATCGGCCTCAAAATCGCAGACCAATTGTAACCACGCCAGCCCAGGACCTCCACATCCGGCTTCTTTACCTGCGGGATCGTCTGAGACCAGCCACCCGGACACCTTATGAAACTGAGGAGTATTTCTGTCTGTAATAAAGCAATTTTGTGGGGGAAAACTCATTCTGATTGGCTGGGCCTGGCTCCCCAGTGGGTGGACCTGGCTCCCAAGTGGGTGGGCCTATGCCCTCCCAGTCCCACCCATTGCTGCGTCCCTGCCCAGTCATGTGAAATCCATAGATTAGGGTCTAATGAATTTATTAAAATTGACTGATTTCCTTATATGATCTGTAACTCAGTAAAATCGTTGAAATTGTTGCACGTTGTGTTTATATTTTTGTTCAGTATAGTAATCAAGATTGCCATTAGTCCAAAAGTCTGAGGAGCACATTGACTACTACAGTTAATTAAAGCTTACAGTGACATTAAGTTCAAAGATAGGCAGCGAGTACAGTAAAGACAAAGGACTCATTATATTTCATCTTTGAGTGTCCTTGTTGAATAATTCATCCGCTGACGTCAAGAATAATAATAGACAGTCTGGGAAGCCATCGCTGTTTTGTATTCACTCCATCCAAGCGGCCATATGGCTAGCACCATAGCTCATGAAATTAAAAAAAGAAATGTACAGTATGGTACTAAGAACTGCCAGCTAGCGTTGCTCATAAATACATATTGAGCCTCTCCATCAAAGCAATATTATTCTGTGTGGTGTGTGAGCAGGGGGCCTTTGACATATAAATTCACACAAATGCAATTTCAGATTAGATTTGTGATTCGGCCAAGTTGAGACAACACAATGGCGATGACATTCACTGGCGTCTTTAAAAATGCATGCGGCACATGGTGAGTGGCGGCCAATATCCCGTCGTTAAAATTCATTGGCAG